>NC_091977.1:21348100-21505088 GCF_044704955.1 Pristiophorus japonicus
ACCCCATGATGATTTTGTGGGTGGTTGCATGGCTCTCATTTTAGCGCTGCTCGGCTTCTGTGGTGGGGTTCCGGAGGGGGTCATGAGCCAGGTGGGCAGGCCGTATCCTTTGTCCCCAATCAGCTAGCCCTGCCCTTATCTTTGTCGCGGAAGCATCCATGAGGCACTGCTCTCACGCAAGATGAAAGCATCATGTGTGCTCCCTGGATAGCAAGCATTCACTGTGAGGATGAGTTGCGTGTGGTCGCAGACCAGCTGTACGTTTAGGGAGTGGTATCCTTTTCTGAAGACCTCTGCATTGTTGTAATGGTACTCGCAAGGCGGCGTGTGTGCAGCCAATGGCTTTGTGAACCTTGGGAAAGCCTGCAAATCATCCAAACCCTCGAGCCCTCTCATTCTGGCTATCGCTGCTCATTGGGAACTTTAATAAATTCCATTCTGTGTGCATGCGTCTTTAACTTAGCGATTGCAGCAATGTGCAGCGTGCTGAGAGATGCTGCATATGTCCCCTGCTGCAGCCTGGAAGGAGCCGGAAGCATAGAAAGCCATTGCCACAGTCCCCTTCACCTCGACGGGCAGCGCAGATCTGTTGGTGCTGGTACACTGTCGGTCTGCCTGTCGGGGCTGGCATATCTCTGTCAGCACTTCTTTTCGGAAGCGCAGCCTTTTAGCGCACTGCGCCTCAGAGATCTGGAGGTATAAGCGATGTTCCCTGTAAACCTATGGGAGGTAAGGCCTCCTCCCCATATGTCTGCGACCTCTTCGAATCCGTGGCCCAGCATGGCCAAGAACCTTTTTTCCAGCTTGAAGTCACTTGCCAACAGCAGCCAGCATGATACGTTGGCGAACTAGTATTGCCCGCATTGAAATCTCTCACTGACCTTGTAAGCAACGTGTCACGGCACATAAAAGTACCGTTTGCAACTTGGAGCCTCACGCAGCATTCTGCATGCAACCGTGGCAGTCACTGACAACTGCCTTCTGTGTAAGTATGCTGCCAATAGCGCATGCTGCACCCTGGGACCGCCTGGTATTTTCAGCTGTTTCCTGGGGTGGGCGTTAAATGAGGCATTCGGGCCGAAAGTTCCATCTGGGGCGCTAGTGCAGCTTTGCACGACGATTGACTTCATAATCACATGGAAATCGGAGCAGTAAGTTTTTGCGCTGGCGTAAATAGCCAAATCTTCCGGCTGGGCGCTAAATCCTAGACGCTCGGCATAACGCCCAAAAGCAGCATTTAACGGCCCATCGGGGCGCGAAACAAGGCACAAATTTACCAAAAATCCAGTCCTTAATTGTTAATTTTGGTATATATTAAAAATGTTCTGTCTGGCAAAAGGTTTTTCAAAATGAAATAAAGGCTAGCCGGCATTTGTTGAACAGGTGTGTAAACTTGTAAACAAAGCTGCTTTGTAAGTTCAAAAGCTGTGTTCCAGATGGCCGAGACTGAACAATGTCATAACCGCAGTGGACGGCCACAGCCAATCGGGATAAACAAACCCCTTTCATTTCAAGAACGGTTTTGCAGACGTTGCGTCTGCAACGCAAAGGCCACAAGGTCATAACACAAGACATTTGTGACTGAAGTGGGGAGTCAAAACCTGGGAAGTTCTGAAGAACAGGACACAAGGTAACACGTGAAGCTTGACCACATGGCTTATTGCCCACTGTTGAAAACTCTTTGAAAGGGCTCAATTTTCCCCAGTCATCGGCGCCGTTTTTTTCAGCGCGCGCCGCATTTTTTTAGCCTAAAATTAAAATATCCAAGTTTCCCCAAAGTTTGTGCGCCAGCGTAACTCAGTTAGTTATGATTTTTTTAGGTTAGTTTTTTTTGTGTTGTAACCTGATGTCTGCGGCAGTTATTCAGATTCATGCAAGTTTGGCCAACTTACATTTCTCCACAGCCAGCATGTGACCACTCCCAAAAAACCTTCTGAGCACTTGAGAAAAACCAACGCAACTTAAAAAATCGGCGCAGAAAAATAGTTTTTATGCAAAGTTTTGGAGGGAGTCAAGAAGTCAATAAATGAAGCTTAATTTTTTTCAAACTTAAAACGGAGAAAGTGGAAGTCTAATGCAATTCTTTAATTTGAGATTTTTTTCAAAGTGCCACGCCACTACCGAACATCTCCAAATTGGGCTCGAGGGTCGGAGCGTCGGCCGGCAGAACCGGTCCCTTGCCCAGACACGGGCTCAGGGCTTGGCTTCAAAAGAAGCCTGGGGGCTAGGGGGAGGGGGGGGGGGGGAAGTCGAACTGAAGGCATGAGAAGTCTTACACGATGCAGCAGCTTCAAAAGAAGCCAAGGGTGTGGGGGCGGGGTGCGGGGGGGGGTGGGCTAATGGGTGTTTGCCGAGTACCTGTGTCTGGGCGAGGGTGCGATTCTACTGGCCGACGCTTATTGACTTCTTGACTCCCTCCAAAACATCGCATAAAACCAATGGCGTCTTTCTGCGCCGAGTATTGTGTGCAGTTTTGGTCTCCTAATCTGAGGAAGGACGTTCTTGCTATTGAGGGAGTGCAGCAAAGGTTCACCAGACTGGTTCCCAGGATGGCAGGACTGACATATGAAGAAAGGCTGGATCTACTAGGCTTATATTCACTGGAATTAGAAGAATGAGAGGGGATCTCAGAGAAACATATAAAATTCTGACGGGATTAGACAGGTTAGATGCAGGAAGAATGTTCCTGATGTTGGGGAAGTCCAGAACCAGGGGTCACAATCTAAGGATAAGGGGTAAGCCATTTAGGACCGAGATGAGGAAATACTTCTTCACTCAGAGAGTTATGTGGAATTCTCTACCACAGAAAGTTGTTGGGGCCAGTTCGTTAGATATATTCAAAAGGGAGTTAGATGGCTAAAGGGATCAAGGGGTATGGAGCGAAAGCAGGAATGGGGTACTAAAGTTGCATGATCAGCCATGATCATATTGAATGGTGGTTCAGGCTCGAAGGGTCGAATGGCCTGCTCCTGCACCTACTTTCTATGTTTCTCTGTTTCTATGACCCTCGGGCCCGGTTAGGAGACGGTCAGTCGGTGGTGGGTGGTACTTTGAAAAAAATCTAAAATTAAGAATTGCATTAGACTTCATTGCCCCAAATGTCCTCATTTGAATGCCTAGCTTCCTGTTCGAAGCAAGCCTACTGCGCATGCGCAGACCAGGGTGTGGTCCATACTAGGGTGTCGACCTTGGGGAGAGAGAGCAGAGAAGCTTTACCTCACAGTCCTGCTGTTTTGAGCTTCTTGCAAAGGTACAATTTAATTATAGGGGCAACATTGACAATGCCATACCTCGTGCAATCCTTCTTTATGACGGTGCTGCGGAGGAGACAATTATTCGACGTCATCGCATAAGGAACCTCAGAGCACGTAGGACGATGGGAAGTAAGCCTTAACCATGTCAGGTATATCGAGACAGGTGTTCATACCTGCCCCTGAGTGATGCAGACTGTGTGAGAAGGCTGCGTTTCCGCAAAAAAGTTGTAACTGAGATCTGTGAGTTAGTAAAAGCAGACCTGCACCCTAGAAGTGTCAGGAGAACTGCTTTGTCAGTTGAAGAGAAGGTTACAGCTGCACTTTCATTCTATGCATCTGGATCATTCCAGGCCACAACTGGGGATGTGTGCGTCATTTCTCAACATGCAGCACATATCTGCATTCAGCAGGTGACTGTTGCACTGTATGCCCGGAGGAATGACTATATAAAGTTCCCCATGACTACCCAGTAATGTGTGAAAGGGCTGTGGGCTTCTGCAGGATTGCTGGCTTCCCAAAGGTACAGGGCATTGATTGTACCCACATCACATTGAGAGCACCTTTGGAGGATTCCAAAATGTACAGGAACAGAAAAGGCTTCCACTCCATGAATGTATAGCTCGTGTGTGACGACGTGCATCGCATCATGTCAATTGATGGGCGATACTCTGGGAGCACCCATGATGCTTTCATCCTACAGAGAGCGCTATATCTGACATGTTTCAGCAGCAGCCAGAAGGACAGAGCTGGCTGCTGGGAGACAAAGGGTACGGCCTCGCCACCTGGCTCATGACGCCCTACCCGTAACCCGGATGGAAGCTGACCGGGAATACAACATGTCGCACATTGCGACACGCAGCATAATAGAGAAGACCATTAGCATCTTGAAGCAGCGTTTCCGATGCCTGGACCATTCCGGAGGCTACTTGCAATACTCCCCTAAGATTGTTGGTCAGTTCACTGTTGTCTGCTGCATGCTGCATAACTTAGCCATCATGAGGCAGCAGCAGCTGGTAGTAGAAGACCCACCTGAGGTGAGATTGGCTGATGGTGATGAGGAAGATGCAGATGACGAGGAGGAGGAGGAGGAGGAGGAGGAAGCCATGCAACTATCTGAACCTGGAGCATGACGGCAGAGGAGGGCGGGCCATCATGCCCCTTTAAGGATTCTCGAGCCTTGTGCCAGCAGTTCATCCGTGAACGCTTTGCTGCCTGAAGGCTCAGCGGCAACTGTTCCAAATGGACCACGTTTATTGTTTGGACCTGTTCCGTAATGTGTTATGTTAATGGAGCAAATAATGGAAATGATTCAGTTATAATTGAAAATATATTTTATTCAAAAGTTTAACAAACACTTGTTTGTACTTTAATAAAAATATTCTTGTATCAAACTTTAAAGTTTTCAGTGAAGATCACTTACAAACTTTAAAATCACTTATAAACTTTTAAATTTGTAAATTTACATAACTTACAAAAAACTTTTAATTTGAGAACAGTTACAACAGTAACAACAATAATAATAATAACAACAACAACAGCAGCAAAGAAAGGCTTCACCCATCTCTCCTCTAACTTATTCTAAGACCGCCCGCTGCGCTTGGTTTTGGTGACTCCACCCCTGCCCGCAGGCGGTGGCGCAGTGTTTCTCGGGTTGGTACCAAGCTGATTCTTTCGAACATCTCGGGTAATGCGCACATCTTGATGGGGGGGGGTGTAGGCAGGCGATAATGTGGAAGGCCCGGCTTGGGCCACTTCAGAGGCTGGTCTGGGGATTGGAGTGGAGTGGCAGTTGATTCTGTCAATGGGTGCGGGCTCTGGTCGTGTTCCCTGATTGCAGCAGCTAACTCCAACATTCCCTCACTCGTGCCCTGGCAGTGTCTCAACTATCTCCAACAGGGTGGATAAAGGGGAACCAGTTGATGTGGTGTATTTGGACTTCCAGAAGGCATTTGACAAGGTCACTGCACAAGATAAAAATTCACGGGATTGAGGGTAATACATTAGCATGGATAGAGGATTGGCTAAAAAATAGAAAGCAGCGAGTCACAATAAATGGTTCATTCTCGGTTTGGCAATCAGTAACTAGTGAGGTGCCGCAGGGATCAGTGCTGGGACCCCAACTATTTACAATCTGTCATGTTTGTAACCTCACATAACTGTAACCTTCATGTAACAACACTGTATACACCTGAGAAATGCACACCTTGACCACAGGGGGTGAACTTGTGGGAGACACTCCTCACCTGGTCATCCAGGTATATAAAGGGAGGTCCCACGCAGGGTCATCACTTCTTGGTCCTGTGAATAAAGGTACAGGTCACAGAGTGATCTTGTCTCCAGTATGTGCCTCATGTTGATTTGCTGTTGTGTGTAAGGACACAACATTTGGCGACGAGAAATGGGAATCAACGATTCAAGAGAATGGCCACTGGTAGCACGGAGGAACGGTACTGTGTTGGTGAGGACTGGGACGATTTCGTTGAGAGGCTCCAGCAGAGCTTTGTCACGAAGGACTGGCTGGGAGCGGCAGCGGCTGACAAGCGAAGGGCACATCTACTGACCAGCTGTGGACTTAAGACGTACGCGCTGATGAAAGACCTGCTCGCACCTGAGAAGCCGGCGGACAAGACCTTCGAGGAGCTCAGCAAACTGATCGGTGAGCACTTCAAACCGGCGAGTAGTATACACATGGCCCGACACCGATTCTATACGCACCGACGTCGGGAAGGGCAGAGCATACTGGACTTCGTTGCAGATCTTCGGCGCTTGGCCAGCCTCTGTAAGTTCATAGATGCCTGCAGGGGGGAGATGTTACGAGATTTCTTCATTGAGAGCATTGGTCATGCCGGGATTTTTAGGAAGCTAATTGAGACCAAGGACTTGACCTTGGAAGCAGCGGTGTTGATGGCTCAAACCTTCATGGCGGGGGAGGAGGAAACCAAGATCATATACCCGCGCAACTCTGCTCCCAAAGTGGCGATGGAGCAGGGAGTTAACATGGTAAACGCGACTCAGAACCCCGCAGGCAGGTAAGGGCAATTCAACACCAACCAGGCAGTAACAGACTCGAGGGTGGGCCCGCAACAGAGACAATGGCATTTACACCATCACAAGGGACAATATGTCCCGGGATGGGACCATTGACACCCACAAATAGAGTGCTCAAGAGTAATCAAAGAGACAATCAGAGAGGAATGCCTGGTAACAGCTCTTTTGTTCACAACAATCTCAGCTCATGCTGGATGTGCGGGGGCAAACATGCTGCGAAGACCTGCAGGTTTCAACAATTTATCTGCAGAAATTGTAACTTGAGCGGACATTGAGCCAGGATGTGCAGGAAGCCCGCAGCGAGGCTGGTTTACGAAGTGGATAAACACAAGAGGGGTATGCAAGGCAGGGGTATGCCTGGGACACAGCAATGGACGCTGAAGTTCAGTGGGTCCAGGTGGCAAACATCCACAGCTCATACATCTATGATGATGAGAGTACTGTTAAACGGCATCCCGGTACGCATGGAGCTGGACACAGGAGCCAGCCAGTCACTTATGAGTGTCCAACAATTCGAGAAACTGTGGCCACTCAGAGCTAGCAGACCCAAGCTAGAATGCATTGACACGCAATTACGGACGTACACCAAAGAGATCATCCCAGTGCTAGGCAGTGCAATGTTGGTGGTCACACATAATGGATCGCAGAACCGGCTGCCACTCTGGATTGTCCCGGGAAATGGTCCCGCGCTTTTGGGGAGGAGCTGGCTAGCCGAGATGAACTGAAAATGGGGGGAAGTGCACGCCATTTCATCTGTGGAGCGAAGTTGATGCTCACAGGTCCTACTAAAGTTCGAGTCATTATTTCAACCTGGCGTCGGGACTTTCAAAGGCACCAAAGTAAGGATACGCATCAGCCTGGACGTCACACCATAAAGCCAGAGCGGTGCCGTATGTGATGCGGGAGAAAATTGAGAGTGAGTTGGACAGGTTGCTAAGAGAGGGCATAATTTCGCCCGTTGAATTCAGCGACTGGGCAAGCCCCATCGTCCCTGTTCTAAAAACGGATGGCTCGGTCAGGATCTGTGGCGACTACAAGGCCACCATCAACCGAGTGTCGCTACAAGACCAATACCCGCTTCCGAGAGCGGAGGATCTTTTTGCCACGCTGGCAGGGGGCAAGCTGTTCACCAAGTTGGACCTCACTTCGGCCTACATGGTCCAAGAACTGGCCGAAGAATCCAAGCTACTGACCACCATCACCACGCACAAGGGGCTGTTTGTCTACAACAGGTGTCCATTTGGCATTCGTTCAGCAGCCGCCATCTTTCAGAGGAACATGAAAAGCCTGCTCAAATCCATCCCTGGAACAATCATATTTCAGGACGACATCCTTATCATGGGTCGAGACACTAAGGAACACCTCCACACCCTGGAGGAGGTGCTACGCCGACTGGACTGGGTAGGCCTGCGACTAAAGAAGTCCAGGTGTTTGTTTTTGGCCCCAGAGGTCGAGTTTTTGGGCAGGAGGGTTGCCGCAGACGGGACCCGGCCCACCGAATCCAAAACGGAGACGATTCATTGCGCACCCAGGCCCGGCAACACATCAGAGTTGCGTTCATTTCTGGGACTATTGAACTATTTCGGGAACTTTCTACCGAACTTAAGTACATCGCTGGAGCCACTACATGTGCTCTTGCGTAAGGGTTGCGATTGGTTTTGGGGGGACTGTCAGGAACGGGGCTTCAATCGGGCGTGGAACCTGCTTTGTTCCAATAAGTTATTGACCCTGTATGACCCCTGTAAGAAATTGGTTTTGACATGCGATGCATCATCCTATGGGGTTGGGTGCGTGTTGCAGCAGAGTAATGATGAGGACCAACTCCAACCTGTGGCTTATGCTTCAAGGTCGCTCTCCCAAGCAGAAAGGGGGTATGGGATGGTTGAAAAGGAAGCACTCGCATGTGTCTACGGGGTGAAAAAGATGCACCAGTACCTTTTTGGCAGAAGGTTCGAGTTAGAAATGGACCACAAGCTGTTAACATCCCTGTTGTCCGACAGCAAACCTGTCAATACCAACGCGTCAGCTCGCATACAGCGATGGGCTCTCACGCTGGCTGCGTATGACTACACCATACGGCACCGGCCAGGCACCGAAAATTGCGCTGACGTGCTCAGCAGGCTTCCACTGGCCACCACTGAGATCAAAACCTAGACAAACCGAGATCCCCTCCTATTTCTGATTAAGAAATGTGTCCTGGCTGGGGATTGGGCACCCGCACACAGAGCATGCCCTGAAGAGGTCAGACCGTTTCACAGACGGATCGATGAACTCTCCATCCAAGCCGATTGCCTACAATGGGGCAGCCGGGTAGTCATGCCCCAGAGGGGTAGGGAAGCATTCATCAGGGAACTCCACAGCGAGCACCCAGGCATCGTGCTTATGATCGGGAATTGATGCAGACCTGGAACACTGTGTTCGCAGATGCACGACGTGTGCCCAGCTCGGCAATGCCCCCAGGGAGGCCCCACTCAGCCCGTGGCCCTGGCCCACCAAGCCATGGTCACGTATTAACGTAGACTACGCGGGCCCGTTCATGGGAAAAATGTTCCTCATTGTTGTTGATGCGTACTCGAAATGGATCGAGTGCATCATATTGAATTTGTGCACGACATCCACCACAGTGGAGAGTCTGCGTGCGGTCTTTGCGACCCACGACTTGCCGGACATCCTAGTTAGCGACAACGGCCCGTGTTTCACTAGCTATCAATTCCGGGAGTTCATGTTGGGTAATGGCATCAAACATGTCAGGACAACGCCGTTCAAGCCGGCTTCCAATGGCCAGGCGGAGCGTGCGGTCCAAATCATAAAGCAAGGCATTACCGGATTCAAGGACCCTCCCTTCAATACCGTCTATTGTGCCTCCTGCTGGCCGAAAGGTCCCAACCGCACTCGCTCACGGGGGTCCCGTCAGCGGAACTACTCATGAAACGTACACTTAAAAACTCGGCTGTCCCTCATTCATCCAGTCTTGTCAGACATTGTTGAGGGCAAGCCCCAGTCCTAACATGAGTGCCACGACCGTAACTCAAAGGGGAGATTGATAGAAATCGATGACCCTGTATTTGTTCTTAATCACGCTGTGAGGCCCAAGTGGCTCGAGGGTACTGTAATTGGTAAAGAGGGGAATAGGGTCATAGTGGTCAGACTCAACAGTGGGCAGATATGCCGCAAGCATCTGGACCAAGTTAAAAAAAAAGGTTCAGCATGGACACTGAGGAACCTGAGGAAAATCATGAGATGTTGCCCACACCACCGCCAGTGAATGAGCAACAAGAACATTCAGCAGCATGCACAGTCTCTGCAGTCAGCCCGGGCGAGCCGGAATCACCACAGGTGACAGAGACGCATGCCGAGGCTCAACAACCAGAGCCCCAACTGCGGCGCTCCACGAGAGAGCGTCGACCGCCTGAAAGACTCAATCTTTGACCCAAAGACATTGGGGGGAGGTGATGTCATGTTTGTAACCTCACATAATTGTATCCTTCATGTAACAACACTGTATACACATGAGAAATGCACACCTTGACCACGGGGGTAAACTTGGGGGAGACACTCCTCACCTGGTATATAAAGGGAGGTCCCACGCAGGGTCATCACTTCTTGGTCCTGTGAATAAAGGTACAGGTCACAGAGTGACCTTGTCTCCAGTATGTGCCTCGTGTTGATTTGCTGCAGTGTGTAAGGACACAACACAATCTATATTAACGACTTGGATGAAGGGACTGAGTGTTATGTAGCCAAGTTTGCTGACGATACAAAGATGGGAGGAAAAGCAATAGAAACATAGAAACATAGAAAATAGGTGCAGGAGCAGGCCATTCAGCCCTTCTAGCCTGCACCGCCATTCAATGAGTTCATGGCTGAACATGAAACTTCAGTACCCCCTTCCTGCTTTCTCGCCATAACCCTTGATCCCCCGAGTAGTAAGGACTTCATCTAACTCCCTTTTGAATATATTTAGTGAATTGGCCTCAACTACTTTCTGTGGTAGAGAATTCCACAGGTTCACCACTCTCTGGGTGAAGAAGTTTCTCCTCATCTCGGTCCTAAATGGCTTACCCCTTATCCTCAGACTGTGACCCCTTATCCTCAGAATGTGTGAGGAGGACACAAAAAATCTGCAAAATGACATAGACAGGCTAAGTGAGTGGGCAAAATTTTGGCAGATGGAATATAATGTTGGAAGTTATGCACTTTGGCAGAAAAAAATCGAAGAGCAAGTTATTATTTTAATGGAGAAAAATTGCAAAGTGCTGCAGTGGGACCTGGGGGACCTGGTAAATGAAACACAAAAGGTTAGTATGCAGGTACAGCAAGTGATCAGGAAAGCCAATGGAATCTTGGCCTTTATTGCAAAGGGGATGGAGTATAAAAGCAGGGAAGTCTTGCTACAGCTGTACAGGATATTGGTGAGGCCGAACCTGGAATACTGTGTACAGTTTTGGTTTCCATATTTAAGAAACGATATACTTGCTTTGGAGGCAGTTCAGAGAAGGTTCACTAGGTTGATTCCGGGGATGGGGGAGTTGACTTATGAGGAAATGTTGAGTAGGTTGGACCTCTACTCATTGGAATTCAGAAGAATGAGAGGTGATCTTATCGAAACGTACAAGGGGGCTTGACAAGGTAGATGCAGAAAAGATGTTTCCACTGATAGGGGAGACTAGAACTAGGGATAAGGGGCCGCCCGTTTAAAACTGAGATGAGGAGGAATTTCTTCTCTCAGAAGGTTGTAAATCCATGGAATTCTCTGCCTCAGAGAGCTGTTGATGCTGGCTCATGGAATAAATTTAAGACAGAGAAAGACAGTTTCTTAACCGGTAAGGGAATAAGGGGTTATGGGAACATACAGGGAAGTGGTCCTGAGTCCATGATCGGATCAGCTATGATCATATTAAATGGTGGAGCAGGCTCAAAGCGCTGTATGGCCTACTCCTGCCTCCAAAGCAAGTATATCCTTTCTTAAATATGGAAACCAAAACTGTACACAGTATTCCAGGTGCGGCCTCACCAATACCCTGTATAACTGCAGGAAGCAAAGACTGGGAACAAACGGGTCCTTTTCAGAATGGCAGGCAGTGAGTGACTAGTGGGGTACTGCAAAGTTCAGTGCTGGGACCTCAGCTATTTACATTATATATTAATGATTTAGACAAAGGAATTGAATGTAATATCTCCAAGTTTGCAGATGACACTAAGCTGGGCGGCATGTGAGCTGTAAGGAGGTTGCAGGTTAGGTGAGTGGGCAAATGCATGGCAGATGCAGTGTAATGTGGATAAGTGTGAGGTTATCCACTTTGGTGGCAAAAACAGGAAGGCAGATTATTGTCTGAATGGTGACAGATTAGGAAAAGGGGAGGTGCAACGAGACCTGGGTGTCATGGTACATCAGTCATTGAAAGTAGGCATGCAGGTACAGCAGGCAGTTAAGAAAGAAAATGGCATGTTGGCCTTCATAGTGAGATGATTTGAGTAAAGGAACAAGGAGTTGCTACAGTTGTACAGGGCCTTGGTGAGACCACACCTTGAGTATTGTGTACAGTTTTGGTCTCCTAGTCTGAGGAAGGACATTTTTACTATTGAGGGAGTGCAACGAAGGTTCAACAGACTTGATTCCCAGGATGGCAGGACTGACATATGAGGAAAGACTGGATCGACTAGGCTTATATTCGGGGAATTTAGAAGAATGAGAGGGGATCTCACTGAAGCATATAAAATTCTGACGGGATTGGACAGGTTAGATGCAGGAAGAATGTTACCGATGTTGGGGAAGTCCAGAACCAGGGATCACAGTCTAAGGATAAGGGGTAAGCCATATAGGACCGAGATGAGGAGAAACTTTTTCACCCACAGAATTGTGAACCTTTGGATTCTCTACCACAGAAAGTTGTTGAGTCCAGTTGGTTGGATATATTCAAAAGGGAGATGGATGTGGCCTTTACGGCTAAAGGGATCAGGGGGTATGGAGAGAAGGCAGGAGTGGGGTACTGAAGTTGCATGATCAGCCATGATCATATTGAATGGTGGTGCAGGCTCGAAGGGCCGAATGGCCTACTCCTGCACCTATTTTCTATGTTTCTATGTTCTTATTAACATTCCCTTCCTCATGTTCACCGACAGCGTCTCAGCTACCTGTAACATTCCCTCCCTCATGTTCACCGACAGTGTATCAGCTGCCTGCGACATTCCCTCCCTCATGTGCCCAGACAGTGCTCCCATTTCTCGTGAGAGTGTTGTTGCTTCTCCCGACAGTCCCAATACCTCATCACCCACCCCACTGATGGTGTCCAGAAGTGATCGCGTAAGATCACCTATGCTCTTGGTCTGGAAGGTGGGACTAGAAGATGTTCTCCTCTTCAGGCTCGTTTATATCTGAATCTTCTTCTGGAAGCCTCGTCAGGGTTGGCCTCAAGTTCTGCAAAATATAACAGAACAGACAATTGGTTAGCAGCAGAATAGGGCAAGGTGGCATGAGTAGGCTCACACAGCGCAGGCAGCAGGCTGATTTGAAGGACCACGATGAATGATAGCACATTACATCAACCGAAGTGTGGCTGACGGAGACATCCCCGTGAACCGAAGCATGGCCACCTCATGTAGTACTTAACATTTCGCAAAGCCAGACTGTGAAATTTGCAGGACTTACCCTCTCCCTCGAATGTGGGCCCAGCTTGTGCAGTGGTGGTTGCTTCTCTCCAGGCAGGACCCATCAAAGCAGCGACTCTCTCTTCCAAGTGTATCAGTGGCTGCAGATTTGCTGGGCCTCCTCCTTTTCGAATTCTTTCCCTTTTGTTGTGTGCCAACTTCCTCTGCAAAGATGAAAATGTAACTTTTTAGAGAGGGTGTCTTTCTGTTGGGTGGGATATATACAGATGGTCACATTTACAATTGCAATTCCAGTGAATAAATGAAAATATTGCTTACACTTGTAGGGCATGTTTGCTTTACACTCTCCCTTGATTCTTTGACCTCTGGACTTATAGGGGAAAAGGACAACACCTGGCATAAAATGTAGGCTTAACTCAGTGTCAGTTTTGTTATGCAAAACTACAGAACTAGACTTCTAAGCTAAATCGACTGACGACATACAATCACCCTTCCAGGTTGTAGCTATTGTAAATTTGTGGTCATTGATTCCATGTGGTTGGTTCTCTGCAGTGCTGTTCCTTCCATGTATGTTCTGTACCTCTCTTCGGTACCACGCTTCCGTTTTCCCGCCGAACGATGATGGACGAATGGTGGGGTGTGCGCGTGTACCTGTATCCATACTGAGCTGCTTCTAGCTCGTATATTTATAGCCATGTTTTGACTGATCTCCTGCCACTGCGGTTTCTGATAATGTGTTTGCATCGATACATTGTTTTGTGGTGATCCTGGTTGATTGCCTGCAATAATGGACTCTACTGTTCCCAGTTTGCACACGGAGTCTGCGAGGCTCAAAATGACTCCCCATCTTAAAAATACCTCATTCCCCATAAATGTGCACCTGGAGTTATTCCTTTGTTGTCCGGTCTTCTTGCAGACTTGGTGTCTCCAGTGAGCGTGCTTCCTGCCCCGCCTGGCCAATGAAGTTCACGGCCTCATCAGTTAACTTAGGAAAATGTAACAACTCCATCGTTATTATGCATAAAGTCAGTCTGGTCCCTGACCACAGAGTGTCCTTAATTGGGGTGAGTCACCACCTGCCCTAAGGCTGGGGCTTTTTTGTTCCCATTGTCCAGTTAATTCCAAAAGCTTGAATTAAATTCCAAAAGCTTGTATTAATCAATTTTTAGGTCATGGTCTCCTTCTGTGCTTTTCCAGAGATTTGTAACCTTATAACTAACTACTTGACCAAGGTCCTACCACTTTTCTTTGCACTGGCCTCCAGACCTCGAGTTAGTCACCATTGCACAGTAATCTTCTGCAAGTTGGTACCAGCGTTTCTTCATTTCTTTTGGTGAAACTTTTATGTGACCTCTGCTGGTGTCCAGCTTGTGCCATTTGGCCTCAATTACAGTAACCAGGGCCTCCACTTCATCCTGTGAGAAATTCTTGGTCCTTGAGCCACATTGCGTATTGTATTGCAATTTTTCCAATGAGAATTAGCATTCTCACACAAAACTGGCTCTTTAAAAATGGCCGAATACTGCCCGGGAGCTGGACTGAGCATGCGCGCCCATAGCAGTCACGTCAAAAATGTTTTTTTTTTCCGCGCATGTGCAGAAGGGAGGTGGGGGGGGGGCATCGTTTTTTTGATGCAGACATTAGGCTCCACCCTCCGAAGCTAAATGACAGGCTGCACGGCGCCAATTTCAAAAAATAGAATGGTGAAATTTGCAAGTTTTTTTTTGGAGTAGTCGGGGCCAAAAAAAACAGGAGTAACTCTGGCAATACGGAATTGGCGAAAATTGAGCCCAAAATGAATGATTGGACAATGCGAATTTTGATAAAGGCAAAGGTAATAAATGCATGATGTGTTATGTGTGAAAATATGGAATCTTGTTCTCCATAAAGTGGCTGCTACATTGGCCTTGAGAACAGTTGTTGCTGCACTTAAAAGTAATTCATTGTATGTCAAAGTGGTTTAATAATGTATTAAATAAGTGTAAGTCTTAGCCCCCAGACACACCAACATCAGTGTTCTCGATCAAGCCAACATGCCTAGCATCGAAGCACTGACCACACTCGACCAGCTCCATGGGGTGGGCCACCTTGTTCGCATGCCCGACACGAGACTCCCAAAGCAAGCGTTCTACTCGGAACTCCTACACGGCAAGCGAACCCCAGGTGGACAGAGGAAACAATTCAAGGACACCCTCAAAGCCTCCTTGATAAAGTGCAACATCCCCACCAACATCTGGGAATCCCTGGCCAAAGACTAAGTGGAGGAAAGGCATCCAGGAGGGCGCTGAGCAACTCGAGTCTCGTCGCCAAGGGCATGCAGAAAACAAACGCAGGCAGCAGAAGGAGCGTGCGGCAAATCAGACTCCCCATCCACCCTTTCCTCCAAAGACTGTCTGTCTCACCTGCGACGGAGACTGTAATTCCTGTATTGAACTGTACAGCCACCTGAGAACTCACTTTTGGAGCGGAAGCAAGTCTTCCTCGATTTCGAGGGACTGCCTATGATGATGATGAGATAAATGTAAGTCTTTCTTTTTTCTTTGTCTTTGTTACTTAGCGTCAAAGGAGTGCTGTGTTTTGTATAATTTTGTTACATGGATATCGCGTAAAAATTCTTATGTGCTAGGGCACATTTCCTGTAAGTGAAGCACTGACTTCCAGTTATACTTCCTGTCATGAGTTTAACGTTGTGCTTGTCACACTATTTCTCACATGCTATTTCTGTCCTATCTATCCATTGCAGTTAGAAACATGAATATTTATTGGCCCAGAAGTTGCTGCAGAAATAATGGGGAATTAATGACATATCACCACTGCCCCGCCCCATTATTAGTTTGTAAAAAATCCAGCAATTTGTGACTAAGATGGTCAAACACTTGTCCAATTCCAGACTTCTGGAATATGAAGTGTGGAATTTGAGAAAGACAAAAAAAATTGATACTGGGAATTTGATATTATAGAATCATAGAAATTTACAGCACACAAGGAGGTCATTCGGCCCATCGTGGCCCTGCTGGCCGACAAAGAGCTATCCAGTCTAATCCCATTTTCTAGCACTAGGTCCATAGTCCTGTAGGTTACGGCACTTCAATGCAGATTCAAGTACTTTTTAAAGGTGATGTGGATTTCTGCCTCTGCCACCCTTTCAGGAAATGAGTTCCAGACCCCCACCACCTTCTGGGTGAAAGATTTCTCCTCAAATCCCCTCTAAACCTTCTACCACTTACTTTAAATCTATGCCCCCCTGGTTGTTGACCATTCTGCTAAGGGGAATAGGTCCTTCCTATCCACTCTATCTATGCCCCTCATAATTTTATACACCTCAATTAGGTCTCCCCTCAGCCTCATATATACTTAAAAAGTAGATCTATGAGGCCAGAGCAAGGGAGTAGGACTCATTGAATAGCCCTTTCAAAGAGCCGGCACAATGGCCTGAATGATTTCCTTCTGTGCTTTGTGATTCTATGGGCTAGACTTTGCATTGGTATCCAGATCGTCCAAAAGTGGGCGGGATTTCCGGCGTTAGGAATTATATATTTTTTTGTGATTGCCAGAATATCGCCCATTTTAAAACCTGCTAGTTTCCACTCTTTGAGCCCAAGTTTCGGCCTCAGTTGCTCCTGATTTTTTGGAGCAACTGGTGTAGAACGGAGTATCTTAGAAATTCAAATTCTCGGCATTTAGTTTGCTCCAGGTCTATTCAGTTAGAACAGTTTCACTTTGGAACAGAATTTTTTTTCAAAAGGGGGCGTGTCCGGCCACTTACGCCTGTTTTCAAAGTTTCGGCAGTGAAAACTTACTCCAAACTAACTTAGAATGGAGTATGTGAAGATTTTTGTACGCTCGAAAAAACCTTGTCGACACTTTAGAAAATCAAGCATAGGTTACAAATCAGGCATAGGGAATTGGGGGGGGGAGGTTTAAAGGGAAGTTTACAAACATTAAACACTTCAGTTTTACAAATAAAGAGCCATCATCAATAATAAATGATAAAAACATCAATAAATCAACCAATAAATCAATTAAAAAAATTAATAAGAAATAATTTTTTTAAAAATCAATAAATAAAACATTTTCTACTCACCGACTGCAGCACCGGGAGCCCTCAAACAGCGTGCTGGGATGCCCCCCCCCCCCCCCCAGTGTGTGTCTGTCTGTGTCTCTATCTCTCTGTCTGTCTGTCTGTGTGTGTCCCTCACTCTCTGTCTGTCAGTGTCTGTGTTTCTGACAGCGAGGGGAGGGGGAGGAGGGGGGTAGAGGGAGAGAGGGGGGCAGGAGGAGGGGAGAGAGGCAGAGGGGGAGGGAGGGAAGGGGGAGGGATGAGGAGAAGGGGGAGAAGGGGGTGGGTGGAGAGAAGGGGGGAGGAGGAGAAGAGGAAGGGGGGGTTAGGAGGAGAAGGGGAGGGGGGAGGAGGAGAAGGGATGGGGGGAGGAGAAGGGGAAGGGGGAAGGAGGAGAAGGGGAAAGTGGGGGAGGAGGAGAAGGGGAAAGGGGGGAGGAGAAGGGGGAAGGAGGGAGGAGAAGGGGAAAGGGGGGGAGAGGAGAAGGGGAAAGGGGGAGAGAGGAGAAGGGGAAAGAGAAGGGGGGAGAAGGGGAAGGAGGGGGGGAAGGAAAGGAGAAGGGGGAAGGAGAAGGGGGGGAAAGGAGAAGGCGGGGAAGGAGAAGGGGGGAGGGGGGAAAGGAGAAGGGGGAAAGGAGAAGGGGCGGGGGGAAAAGGAGAAGTGGGAGGGAGGCTGAACGGGCTGGGTGGGCCCGGCCGGGCCCAAGACTTCGGGCAGGGCCCGTCCCCAGCACCAGATTTACAGGTAGGTGGCGTTGGGTCGGGTCGGGTCCGGGGTCAGGAGCGCGGGTCGGGGTCGAGAGCGCGGGTCGGGGGGGGCAGAGGGAGGTCGGGTCCGGTCCGGTCCGGGGGGGGGCGGGGGGGGGGTGGTCAGGAACGCGGGTCGGGTCGGGGTGGTGGTGGGAGAGAGGTCGGTTCGGTTCGGGTCGGGGGGGGGGGGTGGAGAGCGCGGGTCGGGTCCAGTCCGGGGGGGGTTGGGTCCGGTCCGGTCCGGGAGCTGGGTGGGGGGTGGGCGGGAAGTGGGAGTCGGGTCGGTGTTGGGGTCGGGGTCAGGTCCAGTCCGGGGGTGGGGGGGAAGCGGAAGTCGGGTCGGGAGGAAGCAGGAGCTGGCCATGGGAGGAGCCTTATGCACACAGCCCCAGTGAGGCCATTCGGCCAGGGCTAGGGGCTGCGTGTTTCGGGCCCCTCCCACACAGTTTTGGACGCCTGGAGCTACTGCACATGCGCGTCCACTGTAGCACGCATGTGCAGAGGTCCTGGCACTGTTTTCAGCGAAGGGACCTAGCTCCGCCCCCCCACAGCTCGTGCTGCGCCGCGCCCAGCTCCAGAGGACCAGCAAGGAGCCAGAGAATCTGTAAGTTTTTTTATAGGCGCACTTTGTGGTGTGAAAAACGGGCGTCCAGGTCGGGGCTGCGCCGTTCTAAGCGCGGCCCGAAACTTGGGCCCCTTAATTTGGCCGTTAGCCATAGTCATGTGAAAAGGGCGTTAGTGATTTATTCAGGCGTACAAGGCTGGCTTCCAGAGCAACGGCCTTTTCCTGCGTTTCAGGAGGTTAGGGGTCATCTGCACGTGCGCAGAAAAGAGTGAAAGAGGAGAGAGATAGAGGGTTTACTGGAGTTTGTGATTGTTATAGGTCATTACATATAAAATACATTTTTATAAGAAAAGGTCAAATGATACTGTGTAATAAAAATACATTTAAATTTAATCACCAGAACACATTGGACCTGATGATGATAATATTATGCTACATTACATAAAACTTTTCCATATTTATCCTTCAGATGTTGGCAATGCTGCCAAGAGCACTTTATTGCCCATCCTTAGCTCATAGAATCTTATAGAGCAGAAGGAGCCATGCGGCCCTTCGCTTCTGTGCCATGAAACAGCTTTCCAATGAGAACTGCATAGCTGTTAGAAGCAGGAATCCTGATTCATTTTAACCTCTCCATGCATTGGATGCTGAGGTCAATTGAAGCACCCCGTTTACAAACTAGAACATGAAACTTACATGCGATTATGCCTGTAACCTCCTCATCAGTGTGGTCCGGCCCCACATTTGGCACCCTCGTCTGTGAATCAGAAGGTTGTGGGTTCAAATCACACTCCAGAGATTTGAGCATAAAATCCAGGCTGACACTCAAGTGCAGTGCTGAGGGAGCGCTGCACTGTCAAAGGTGCTCTATTTCGGATGAGACGATAAACCGAGGCCCCGTCTGCTCTCTCAGGTGGACGTAAAAGATCCCATAGCACTATTTTGAAGAAGAGCAGGACAGTCCGAGTACGGGAGTTCCGAGAGATCTGAGAGTTCGGGAGTTCGGGAGAGGTCCGAGAGTTCGGGAGATCCGAGGAGCAGGAGTTCCGAAGGTCGGTGAGGAGTTCAATTCTGACGAGGATCTCGTAGCCCTCGTCCGGACGGGTAAGTGGTTGGCTGTTTGATTGGTAAGTTATCTCTCTTTTTCTTTTAATTAGATTTTAAATTAGATAAGTTTAATTAGAAGGTTGGCAGGGAAGCTCAGTCCTGTAGAGTGCATATCCTGCAGCATGTGAGAAGTCCTGGACGCTCCATGTGTGCAGGAGTTGTCTCCAGCTTCAACCTCTCGAGCTCCACGTTTCGGAGCTTGAGCGGCAGCTGGAGTCAATACAGCGAGGCTGAGAGCTACATGGATAGCACGTTTCAGGAGGTGGTCACCCTGCAGCTTAAAAGCGTGCAGGCAGAGGGGAAGTGGGTGACCACCAGACGTAGTAAGAATGCTAGGCAGGTAGTGCAGGAGTCCCCCCGTGAGTCCATCTCGCTTTCAAACCAATATTCACTTCTGCATTTCGGTGAGGGCGAAGATGCCTTTGGGAAGTGCAGCCAGAGCTAATTCCAAGGCACCACGGGTGGTTCAGCTGCACAGCGGGGAGGGACGAAGAATAAAAGAGCTCTAGTGATAGGGGATTCTTTAGTTAGGGGAACAGAGAGGCGTTTCTGCGGCCGCAGACGTGACTCCAAAATGGCATGGTGCCTCCCTGGTGCCAGGGTCAAGGATGTCACAGAGCGGACACAGGGCATTCTGGGGAGAGAGGGTAAACAGCTAAAGGTCGTGGTCCAAATCGGGACCAATGATATAGGTAGAAAGCGGGATGAGGTCCTACAGGCAGAATTTAGGGAGCTAGGAAGAAAATTAAAGGGTAGGACCTCAACGGTAGTAATCTCCAGGTTAGTACCGGTGCCACATGCCAATGAGTACAAGAATAGAAGGATAGAGAGGATGAACGTGTGGCTGGAGAGTTGGTGTAGGAGTGAGGGCTTTAAATTCCTGAGGCATTGGGACCGCCTGGGGGAGATGGGACCTGTACAAACTATGTGGGTTGCACCTCAACAGCGCCGGGACCAATAACCTCACGGGGAGTTTTGCTAGTGCTGTTGGGGAGAGTGTAAACTAGCTTGTCAGGGGGATAGGAACCTGAGAACAAATTCAATAGGGAAGGAAGTAAAGCAGAAATTAGACAGCAAGAATTTAGAAAGCAAATCTGTAAGGTAGAGGAAACAAGGGTTAGTAAGTAGTAATCAAGGAGGTTTTCCTGTGTTAAGTGGCATATACTTTAATGCAAGGAGTGTAGCGAATAAGGCGGATGAGCTAAGAGCACAGGTAGACACTTGGGAGTATGACATTATAGCCATTACAGAGACATGGCTGAAAGAGGGGCAGGTTTGGCAGATCAATATTCCTGGTTACAGGATTTTTAGACAAGACAGAAAGGGGGACAAAATGGGCGGGGGTGGGGGGTCGCAGTATTGATTAAAGAAACTATTACAGCGGTGAGGAGGGATGATATGTTAGAGGGGTCATCAAATGAGGCCAAATAGATTGAATTGAAAAATAAAAAATGGGCAATCATACTGCTGGGCGTATATGACAGACTCCTAAACAGTGGGAGGGAGATAGAGGAGCAAATATGTAGGCAAATTGCTGTGAAGACAAAGACCATAGTGCAGTAATAGTAGGGGATTTTAACTATCCTAATATTGATTGGGACAAATAGTGTGAAGGGTATAGAGGGTGCAGAATTCTTAAAATGCATTCAAGAGAACTTTTTTAGTCAGTATGTAACAAGCCCAACACGAGAGGGGGCGGTTTTGGATTTAGTTTAGGGGAATGAAGCGGGCAGGTGGAAGGAGTATTAGTGAGAGAGCACATGGGTGCCAGTGACCACAATTCAGTCAGATTCAAGTTAGTCATGAATAAGAACAAGGATAGGCCTGGAATAAAAATCCCAAATTGGGGAAAAGCTAATTTTGCTAAGTTGAGGAGTGATTTGGCCACAATGGACTGGAAACAGCTACTTGAGGGTAAATCAGTGTCGGAACAGTGGGAGGTATTCAAGGAGGAGATTTGGAAGGCTCAGGCCAAACATGTGCCCTTAAAGAAAAAGGGTGGGAATAACAATTTTAGAGCTCCCTGGATGTCAGAGCAAGAGGGTAACTAAAGAAAGGGTAGAGCCTATTAGAAACCATGAGGGTAATCTTTGTGTGGAGGTGGAAGATGTTGGTATGGTTCTAATGAACACTTTGCATCTGTTTTCACAAAGGAAAGGGGCAATGCAGATATTGCTATCAAGGAGAAGTGTGAAATTCTGGATGAAATAAACATAGTGAGAGAAGAGATATTGGGGAGTTTAGCAGCTTTGAAAGTAGTTAAGTCCCCAGGCCCAGATGAAATGTATCCCAGGCTGTTGAGCGAAGTAAAAGAGGAAATAGCAGAGGCCTTGACCATCATTTTCCAGTCCTCTTTGGTTTGGGCATGGTGCCGGAGGACTGGAGGACAGCTAATGTGGTACCCTTGTTTAAGAAGGGAGAAAGGGATGGGCCAAGTAATTACAGGCCTGTCAGCCTAACCTCAGTGGTGGGAAAATTATTGGAAAAAATCCTGAAAGACAGGATAAATCTACATTTGAAAATACAAGGATTAATTAGGTGCAGTTAGCATGGATTTGTTAAGGGAAGATCGTGTTTGACTAACCTGATTGAATTTTTTGAGGAGGTAATCACGAGGATCGATGAGGGTAGTGCATACGGTGTAGTGTATTTGGACTTTAGCAAGGCTTTTGATAAGGTCCCACATGGTAGACTGGTCATGAAGGTTAAAGCCTGTGGGATTCAGGGCAAATGGCTAGTTGGATCCAAAATTGGCTTGGAGGTAGGAAACAAAGGATAATGGTTGATGGATGTTTTTGTGACTGGAAGGCTGTTTCTAGTGGGGTTCCGCAGGGCTCAGTACTGGGTCCCTTGCTTTTTGTGGTATATTTATCAATGATTTAGATTTGAACATAGGAAGTATGATTAAGATGTTTGCAGATGACACTAAAATTGGCTGTGTGGTTGTTAATGAAGAGGAAAGTCATGGAATGCAGGAGGTGGGCAGAGCAGTGGCAAATGGAATTTAATTCAGAGAAGTGTGAGGTAATGCACTTTGGGAGGGCTAATAAGAAAAGGGTATACACATTAAGCAGTAGGCCACTTAATAGTGTAGATGAACAAAGGGACCTTGGAGTGCTTGTCCACAGATCCCTAAAAGTAGCAGGCCAGGTGGATAAGGATGCATACGGAATGCTGTCTTTCTTGGCCAAGGCATAGAATACAAGGTTATGCTTAAATTGTATAATATTCTGGTTAGGCTGGAGTCCTGTGTGCAGTTCTGGTCACCGTATTATAGGAAGGACGTGATTGCACTCGAGAGGGTGCAGAGGAGATTTATTAGGATGCTGCCTGGAATGGAGAATCTTAGCTATGAGGACAGATTGGATAGGCTGGGTTTGTTCTCATTGGAACAGAGGAGGTTGAGAGGAGACCTTTTTGAGGTGCACAAAATTTTGAGAGGCCTGGATATAGTGGATAGCAAGGGCCTATTTCCCTTGGTGGAGGGGTCAATTACTAGAGGGCATAGTTTTAAGGTGGTTGGTAAAAGGTTCAGTGAGGATTTGAGGGGGGGTGAGGAGCTTCTTCACGCACTGCTTGGAAGGGTGGTGAATGCAGAAATCCTCACCACATTTAAAAGGTGCTTGGATGGGCACTTAAAGTGCCATAACCTGCAGGGTTACGGACCTAGAGCTGGTAATTGGGATTAGACTGGATAACTTCTTGTTGGCCGGTGCAGATATGATGGTAAGTACTGCAGGGAATCGAATACGGTCAGGGTGATCTCCTGGACTAGTTTCGATCGCCTGGATGGGTTGAAGAGGAATTTTCCCAAATTTCTTTTCCCTCATTTGGCCTGGGTTTTGATCTGGTTTTTGCATGGCTCCGGTTGGGATGGAGTGCAGAATGTTTCAGTGTAAGGGGTGTCGCAGTTGTGCAGGGCAGACTGGTTGGGTCGGGTGCTCTTTACCTTTCCGCCATTGTTCATAGGTTTATATGTGACCATCAGGGCTGCTGACCGAAGGCCGCGTGGCTCTTTGTCGGCCGGCGCGGACACGATGGGCTGAAATGTCCTCCTTCTGCACTGTAAATTTCTATGTTGCTATGTGTTATCCCCGGTGTCCTGGCCAATATTTATCCCTCAATCAACATAAAACGATTATCTGGTCATTATCACTGTTGTAGGAAGGCAAAGGCACCTGCTGGATATGTATGTATGTATGTTTAAAATGTTAGCCAAATATAAAATGGCTGCCAGGGGGCTTAGCAAAGCATGATGGGGGCTTGGTTAGCCAAGTTAGCTAAAGCTGCTGACTGAGCACTGACCCTGCAGAGCCTGGTCTCAGGAATGTCTTGAATCAACAGCTTGAGACAAGATAGTGTATAGAACACTGCGGTATCTAGTACGGAATGTCCTCAAGTCAGTGACCCCCATATAGGGTGCCTAGCAACCATAGAGATAAGGAGCTAGGCACCGGCAGAATCCACGAGCAACGACGTTAAGGGGGGCCTGGAGAGCATCACACGGATAGGGATCAGCCCCCAACTGTCACAAACTGATCATGCAGTCCCCTGATGTACCAGGATTAATTCTATTGGCCCATTTAAACCTATATGTAATCTATAATCATTATGATTGGATTGTGTCCAGCCGAAGTGGGCTGAGCAACTGTAATGAACTATTGTAAAACATATAAATATCGATTAATTTCTTTGTTCGGTGGAGTGGAGTGCCTGGAGTTGAACCAGAGGCTCTCTCCCCGACGGCGTAATAAAAGCCGTTTTGGCGTTGGAACCGACCCAGAGTGTCGAGTGATTCTTGCAGGAAAACATTCGCGCTAACAATCACATTGTTGCTTATGGGAGCCTACTGAGCGCAAATTGGCCGCCGCGTTTCCTACATTACAACAGTGACTGCACTTCAAAAAAGTACTTCATTGGCTATAAAGCGCTTTGGGAAATCCGGTGGCCATGAAAGGCGCTATATGAATTCAAGTATTTCTTTCTTTGTTTTGACTGTTACTCTGTCTGTTCACATGCTGTGACCATTACTCATTTCACCGAGTGATTTTCAGCCCGCCTTTGAAAATATTGAGGATGTGCAAGTGAGGGAGTGTGCCAAGGACACGAGAAGTTGTTCATCACAAAGATGTTCAGATGGGCTGAATGGCCTCCTTCTGTTCTGTAAGGATCCACGGTTCTATGAACTAGCGATGGGTAATACAGTAGCCTTGGCAGCTTCACCAACAGCTGGAGGACAAATACTGAAAAGTTTTATTCTATGTAACATAATATTATCAGCAGGTCCAATGTGTTATCCTAGCTTATAGTTAGAAGTACAGGCACATCTCTAAATATACGGTACTCAAACCACTACGGTTCGAGTTATCAGCACCTCTGAAGCTGAGAGATTATCTAAGGCAGTCCCGAAGCTTGTAACAACCATGTTGTGTAGGATTGGAGTCATGTGTAGGCCAGACCAGCTGTGAATGGCAGGTTCCCTTTCCTAAATGAGGCGACCATACAAACAATGACAAACAGGTAAAGACCCTCTGGTGCATTGAGCCTGTCCCACACAATTGTGTTACCTTGTGTGTCACAATTTATACTTTCCACCCCACCCGCAACCATAACCCATATTAGTGAGCCAGTTGTTTTTTAAGGACTATTTTTCTGGTATCAACTCACAAATTACCAGACTTATTGAACATAGTTTCACAGCTAGTCAGGATGGGATTATGAACTGCTGACCTCTAGACTGCTAGGGCAATATCATAAACACCACACTAGAGCAAGTCCAACAATAACATACCTGCATAACCTCTGACTCGTTGTCAGCAACATCACGAGATCAGCTCTTCATGTATAAAGAATTCAATGTGATTGTTCTTGCACATCCTTAACTCAGCTGCTCCCAGCTCCCTCCAGATCAGCTGAAGTGAAAGACATTAATTTGATGCAGAAGAACAAAACTGCCGATTATTGTGAAAGACAGAGGCCGCAGTGTGTCTCCAACAGCAAGAGTTTATTTTTGTGGTTCAGTTGATTGAAATGGTATTTCTTTCGGTCAGCTGAACAACTCCTGAGACAGATTCCATGGTAATCCTGGAAGCCTGATCAGCATGTCATGTGTCGACCCTCCATGATGAGATTTTTACACTCTTTGTTTACGAATCGGGCGGAGTGCCCTGGACTCACATTACAAGTGTGATTTGATGAAACAGTCATACGCATGAGAAGTCCGTATATTATATCTGAGACTATAAAGATTGAGGTTCCAGTGAGAAGCAAGGTTGATTTATGCAAGTTTTATGTGAAATTTGTGTGTATGCTGATGGATTCAGGGTTTCTTAGTTTTCCATTCATGCTGCAGTTAGATATGCTTGATTCACCAACCAGCAGATAATCGTGTCTAATTGTGATCTCACCATGTGGACAGACACCATTTTCCGAGGTTTGTAGCTGCTGAGTGAGTAATCGTTATATGATTCTCACGAGCACATTGTATTTTGTGATAAACTACCCGGTTATTAAGTATTTTTTTTAAACTCCCAAAATGGACAAATAGCAGAGATGTGGGATTAAGCATGACTGTTCTTTCAAAGAGCCAGCACAGGCACAACGGGCCGAATGGCCTCCTTTTAGGCTGTCAGTTTCTATAAATCTTTTGCAGGTAGTTCTGAACTGATTCTTCTCCAGTCGTTACTTCAGGTATCTTTCTGCTGTCAGGCACCATTTTCAATGGTTGGTTGCTGATCCTTGTGGCTGAAGTTAGGAGTTGCATTTGTATTTCTTTGTGCACTTATATCAAAAGGTGTTGTGACCAGCATCTTCGCTGATGTTAATTTAGCTGCCCTACTTTCAAGAACAAACCTTGATGCACACCGAATAGTTGACCTGATATCCATGTCCAACGTCTTGTAAAAGTGTGTTGAGAAGGATTGAAGCATAGAATAGTTACAGCACAGAAGGAGTTCCTTCGGCCTGTCAAGCCCGTGCCGGCTCTCTGCAAGAGCACTTCAGCTAGTCCCACTACCTCACCCTTTCCCCGTAGCCCTGCAATTTTTTTTCTTTCAGGTACTCATCCGATTCCCTTTTGAAAGCCACGATTGAATCTGCCTCCACCACCCTTTCAGGCAGTGCATTTTAGATCCTAACCACTTGCTGCGTAAAAAGGTTTTTCCTCATTGTGGTCCTGTGTTCCTTCTAAGTTTTGTTTGTGTTGCATATGCAATAACTCAATAGCCTTAATACCGTGAACTCAAATCAGGTGCGACCTGACTCTATTAGCTCTCAAAGTGAGGATTAAATATGGAGGTATTCTTTATAGACAAGGGCTGCCCGTGTGTGTCTGTGGCCCAATGACCTCCGACGGTCGCTCCCCCTGGTGGCAAGTAAACCCAAGCATACATAATTACAGTTTGAAAAGCACAGGAGTTCATAAAGAACACTGCTTTCATATATCGCAAGGACTGCAGTTTGAATTTTGCAGTGTCGTCTGCAGAAATATATCTCCTTGGTGTACGGTTCAAAGTACAAGCATGCATTAGCATTGGAGAATAGATCGATACTGTTTTCTTAAGAATTAGAGTAGCTTGTTTCTACAAATTTGTTTTTAAAGAATGCAACAATGAAGGACATTCATATGCCCTTGAGCCCAGATAACACATTACAGGCTGGATTTTTGTTACTGTCCATTTCGGGGCGGTAATTATAGCACTCGAGAAAAGTTTGCACCTCAGTCAGCAAAATTAATCAGCCGGGCTCTGAGTGTGGGGTGGAGCGCTAAGGGAGGCGTTACACACCTCTTTTAGGGCGTAAGGCCGGCTGAGCAACTGAAAATCCATTGCTAAATAATATGTCCTTACTATACAGTACAAATGCATACGAGGCCCATACTAGAGAGGTCACTCTGTCGCCAGTAACCTTTATTAGCCAGTACTGAAGTGGAGAAGATGGGTGGAGCTTCCCCTTTTATACCTGAAAGTCCAGGTTAGGAGTGTCTCCCACAAGTTCGCCACCTAGTGGTCAGTGTTATCACGGTGTACAACTTAAGTCAGTTTATACATGGGTTACAATGACAGTTGAATACATGACATCACCTCCCCCCCAAAGTCTTATTGGGATCACAGGTTAAGTCTCTCTGGTGGTTTACGCTCCCTTGTAGAGCGCCTGAGTTGGGGATCCGGTCGTTGGGCGCTGGCCTGAGTGTCTGCTGTTTGCAGTGCCTCAGGCCTGTCCGGACTGCCCACAATGACTGGGCTCTCCTCCACTTGGTTCTGGTGTTCGGTCACCTGTGGTGAAGTGAACTCTACAACGTATTCTTTCTCTGCTTCTTCTATGGGGTTGCTGAACCTCCTTTTTATTTGATACTTGAGGAAGGACATTCTTGCTATTGAGGGAGTGCAGCGAAGATTCACCAGACTGATTCCCGGGATGGTGGGACTGACCTATCAAGGAAGACTGGATCAACTGGGCTTGTATTCACTGGAGTTCAGAAGAATGAGAGGGGACCTCATAGAAACGTTTAAAATTCTGACGGGTTTAGACAGGTTAGATGCAGGAAGAATGTTCCCGATGTTGGGGAAGTCCAGAACCAGGGGTCACAGTCTAAGGACCGAGATGAGGAGAAACTTCTTCACCCAGAGAGTGGTGAACCTGTGGAATTCTCTACCACAGAAAGTAGTTGAGACCAATTCACTAAATACATTCAAAAGGGAGTTAGATGAAGTCCTTACTACTCGGGGGATCAAGGGGTATGGCAAGAAAGCAGGAAGGGGGTACTGAAGTTGCATGTTCAGCCATGAACTCATTGAATGGCGGTGCAGGCTAGAAGGGCTGAATGGCCTACTCCTGCACCTATTTTCTATGATACGTATTTGCAGCAGATTTGTCCATTGGTAAGTTTAACTACCAGAATCCTATTCCCTTCTTTGGCAATCACAGTGCCTGCGAGCCATTTGGGCCCTGCAGCATAGTTGAGGACAAAGACAGGGTCAATGACATCAATACATTTTGCCCTCGCATTCCCGTCGTGGTAGTCACATTGTGACCGGCGCCTGCTCTCAACAATTTCTTTCATGGTGGGGTGTACAGGGGATAACCTGGTTTTGAGCATCCTTTTCATTAGCAGCTCTGCGGGTGGAACCCCTGTGGGATCCATTGGCCAACAGGAGGCGTGATAAGCGGGTTTGTAGGGAACCCCCTTGGATTCTGAGCATCCCGTTTGATTATCTGCACTGCTCGTTCCGCCTGGCCGTTTGAGGCCGGCTTGAACAGTGCCGTTCTGACGTGGTTGATACCATTTCCTGCCATGAAGTCCTGGAATTCAATGCTAGTAAAGCACGGGCCATTGTCGCTGACCAAGACGTCCGGTAGACCATGGGTGGCGAACATTGCCCGTAGACTTTCTATCGTGGCAGAGGATGTGCTTGAATTGAGAATGTCACACTCGATCCATTTGGAGTAGGCGTCTACTACAACCAAAAACATTTTACTCATGAAAGGGCCTGCGTAGTCCACATGGATGCGTGACCATGGTTTGGCGGGCCAGGACCAGGGGCTAAGGGGGCCTTCCCTGGGCATATTGCCCAGCTGGGCACACGTGTTGCACCTGTGAACACAAAGTTCCAGATCTGCATCTATCCCAAGCCACCAAACGTGTGACCTGGCAATTGCCTTCATCATGACAATGCCCGGGTGCTCATTGTGGAGTTCTCAGATGAATGCCTCTCTGCCCATCTGGGGCATGACTATTCGGTTTCCCCATAGTAGGCAATCGACCTGAATCGAGAGTTCATCCTTGCGCCTGTGAAATGGTTTAAATTCCTCAGGGCATGCCCTGTACGTGGCTGCCCAGTCCCCATTCAGGACACATTTCTTGACTAAAGACAGTAGCGGGTTTCTATTAGTCCAGACTTTGATCTGGCGGGCTGTCATGGGTGAGCCTTCGCTTTCGAAAGCTTCAACAGCCATGACCGTCTCAGCAGCATGCTCGGTTGCCCCCTCGGTGGTGGCTAGTGGGAGCCTGCTGAGTGCATCGGCGCAGTTTTCAGTGCCCGGTCTGTGCCAAATGGTATAGTCATAGGCGGTTAACGTGAGTGCCCATCTCAGTATGCGGGCCGACGCATTTGCATTTATGGCCTTGTTGTCGGCCAAAAGGCTCATTAGGGGTTTGTGATCTGTCTCCAGCTCAAATTTCCTGCCAAACAGGTACTGGTGCATTTTTTTTAACTGCATATACACATGCAAGCGCTTCCTTTTCTACCATCCCGTAGCCCCTTTCTGCCTGGGACAGACTCCTGGAGGCATAAGCTACCGGCTGTAACTGACCCTTGGCATTAACATGCTGCAACACACACCCGACACCATAGGACGATACATTGCACGTTAAAACAAGTTTCTTACATGGGTCATATAGCGTTAACAGATTGTTTGAGCATAACAAATTGCATGCTCTATCAAAAACCCTTTCCTGGCTGTCCCCCCAGACCCATTCGCGACCTTTGCGTAGGAGCACGTGTAGTGGCTCTAACAGCGTGCTCAATTTGGGAAGAAAGTTACCAAAATAGTTCAGGAGCCCCAGGAACGAACGCAGCTCCGTCGTGTTATGGGGTCTGGGTGCTCTCTGGATCGCTTCTGTTTTGGACGCGGTAGATCTGATCTCGTCCCCTCATTCCCAGGAATTCTACCTCTGGTGCTAGGAAAACGCACTTCGCCTTTTTCAGTTACAGACCTACCCGGTCCAGTCTGCGTAGCAACTCCTTCAGGTTGTGCAGGTGTTCTTCAGTATTGCAACCCGTGATGAGGATGTCGTCTTGAAAAACCACCGTCCTAGGAATCGACTTGAGAAGACTTTCCATGTTTCGTTGAAAGATCGCGGCGGCCGAGCGAATCCCGAACGGACATCTGTTGTACTCAAACAACCCTTGTGTGTCGTGATGGTGGTCAGCTTCTTCGACACACTCGCCAGCTCCTGGGTCATGTAAGCTGAGGTCAGGTCCAATTTTGAAAAAAGTTTGCCACCGGATAGTGTCGCAGAGGTCCTCCGCTCTCGGTAGCGGGTACTGGTCTTGGAGTGACATCCGATTGAAGGTGGCCTTGTAATCACCACATATCCTGACCAACCCATCCGCCTTGAGCACCGGCAAAATCGGGCTCGTCCAGTCACTGAATTCGACTGGCGAGATGATGCCTTCCCTCAGCAGGCGGTCCAATTCGCCTTCTATCTTTTCCCGCATCACGTACGGCACCGCTCTGGCCTTGTGGTGTACTGGCCTGGCGACCGGGTTTATGTGAATCACTACCTTGGTCCCCAACAAAGTGCCAATGCTGGCTTGAAATCATGAGTCAAATTTGTCCAGGACCTGTGAGCATGATATTCGTTCCACAGAAGAAATTGCATTGATATCGCCCCATTTCCAGTTCATGACAGCAAGCCAGTAGTGCGGGACCGTCCCCCGTGACAATCCAGAGTGGCAACCTGTTCTCCGAACCTTTGTGGGTCACGACTACCGTGGCGCTGCCTAGCACCGGAATGATCTCTTTTGTATATGTCCGTAGCTGTGCGTCAATCGGCAATTATTTGGGCCTCCTGGCCTTGGATGCCCACAACTTGTCGAAGTGTTTGATACTCATCAGGGACTAGCTGGCCCCTGTGTCTAGCTCCATTGATACTGGGATGCCATTGAGGAGCACTTTCATCATTATCAGTGGCGTCCTGGTGTATGAACTGTATATGTGCTCCACATGAACTCGCTGAACTTCAGCTTCCAGCGAGTTCCCCCAGTATCCATTTGGCCTCGTAGGGCTTACATCAGGCCCGTCCTCCTCGTACATCAACCTGGCTACAGGCTTCCTGCACATACGCGCCAAGTGACTGCTGACGTTGCAATTTCTGCAGGTATATTGCTGATACCTGCAAGCTCTGGCTCTGTCTTTCCCTCCAACATGAGCTGTTGTTGGAAACAAAAGGTCCATTACCAGTCGATCGTCTCTGACTGTCTCTGTAACTGTCCTTAAACGCACCATTGACAGGTGTTGATGGTCCCATTACTGGCCGCATTGTCCCTTGCGATGGCATGAATTGCCGTTCAGCAAGCCATTGTCTCTGTTGAATTCCCCCTTTGGGTTCGATTACATACTTGGGCATGTCCGATTGCCCGTCTGCCTGGAGAACTGTGTGCCGCATTAACAATGTTGACTCCCTGTCCATTTGCTGCATTTAAACCAAGATTTTTGTCAAACATCATTCTGGTCTCTTCCTCCCCTGAGATAAATGTCTGGGCCATCAAAGCTGCCGTTTCCAGGGTCAAGTCTTTGGTCTCAATCAGTTTTCTGAAAACCCCAGCGCGCCCGATGCATTCAATGAAAAAGTCTCGCAGCATCTCCGCTCTGCATGCATCTGGGATCTTACATAGGCTCGCCAGTCGCCGGAGATCTGCCATGAAGTCTGGAACGCTTTGCCCTTCTCGCCGCCGGTGCGTGTAAAACCGGTGTCTTGCCATGTGCGTGCTGCTCGCTGGTTTAAAGTGTTCCCCGATCAACTTACTGAGCTCTTCAAACGTCTTGTCCACCAGCTTCTCTGGCGTTAGAACGTCCTTCATCAGGGAGTACGTCCTGGATCCACAAACCGTCAGATGAGCCCTGCGTTTGTCGACCGAATCCTGTCCCAACCATTCCTTAGTGACGAAACTTTGCTGTAGTCTCTCAATAAAATCGTCCCAATCATCACCAACACAGTACCTCTCGTCTGTGCTGCTAGTGGCCATGCTCGCGTGGTTTAAATCCCAGTTTCTCGTCGACAATAATATGTCCTTACTATACAGTATAAATGCACACGAGGCCCATACTAGAGAGAAGGTCACTCTGTCGCCAGTAACCTTTATTAGCTAGCACTGAAGTGGAGAAGATGGCTGGAGCTTCCCCTTTTATACCTGAAAGTCTAGGTTCGGAGTGTCTCCCACAAGTTCACCACCTAGTGGTCAGTGTTCTCACGGTGTACAACTTAGGTCAGTTTATACATGGATTACAATGACAGTTGAATACATGACACTAAAGATCCGGCCTCAGAGTGCCCTAAGAGAGGCTTCTGAGGCAAAAAGAAAATCGTAACTAAAAACACAACAAATATTCCCAATACCTTCAACACCCCACAATAAGCTACATCGCAAAAATAAAACTGAACAAAACAATCAAACTTCACCAATTCCATCACTCACTGCTGCTGGGATAGCAGGTGGTCCCACCATGGTGCACTAGGGGGCGCTATAGGATCAGCGCACAACAAATTTCACCGTGCAGTCAAAACCGGTGACGTTGCTTGCCGGCTCGACGCTCCCAGTCGGTGCTGCTCTGCGCTCCCGCAAAACCGGCAACAAATTTTTGACGGGGCGCTAGAAGCTGGTCGCCCAGCCGGAAAGCTTTTCCTTTGGCATTACCGCCCCTCCGCTGTGCGAACAGAGGCGGCAACATAATGAAAATCCAGCCCATAATGATTACAGAAATCCATTTTTATAAATGTATGATAAAGTGTTCTACTAGTGTCATCGTGCACAGATTCTAGTGGCAAATTACCTCGAGTGATGACTCCATTATGAAGTCGAAGTAAATGCATGACAAGCATGCTGCCATTTGCAGTAAAATAACTTTCCATCTCTGCATTGTAGAGATTGACAAGAGTTCTTCATCAAATATGCTTTCACTGTCCTGAAGGGGAAATATGAATAGCTTTCCATAACTCAACATGCTTTTCTACAGATTAATATATGTATGATTTGATTAATAAATCTACAATTTATTTGAATGCCGTGGACATATTGTCAGTTTGCTTACTCAGATTTAAAATTTCAGTGCTGCAGTTAATACCATCCTGTCTAAGAATAGTTTTATTTTTGCGATGTAGCTTATTGTGGGGTGTTTGTTGTGTTTTCAGTTACGATATTCTTTTTGCCTCAGAAACCTCTCTTAGGGCACTCCGAGGCTGGCTTTTTAGCAACAGATTTTCAGTTGCTCATACATACACCATTGGTATTCCGTGATTGTGGGAAACAGCTTTGTGCAAACAGAATTCTGCTGGCCTCGCACTGAGATGTGGATGCCTCACCAACTGTTATGAAGCACCCCAAAATGGGCACGAAAGAAGACATGCCATGGTGAGCGAGTGCCAGTGTTGCCTGCTTGGGAAAGGGTTAATCAGGGTCAAGCTCAATTCTGTCTTAACATTTATGCTCTTCCCTGCAGGGCTCAGTGGACAGCTATCAGGGCTGGTAACCAATGTTCCCTGTAAGCTGCACTTTGTTCTGCACAGCGTGTTTCTTCTAGTGCGCGGTCCCTTTAAATGTATATGCCTGCGCGATACTTACAAAGGAAAAGCCGGTGAGTGGCCTGCGTGGGACCTTTACATGACTGCGCAGCCACATTGGTTACCTTGGCTGATTTCCTCTTTCCTGAGTCCTGCTAGATTCTAATTGGCGATGACGCCTGCCATCAATTAAAGTAATCAACCAGTAAGAAGTAGCCCGACTGGACCAGGAAAACAGAGGACAATTGTTGTGCCCCCTCCCAACTGAGATTACCCAGAGATACAATTTTGGTCTATCCTGGTCTGTATGGCTCAGTAGCTCACCAGGCAGTGCATTTATCCAGAAATAAGGAGTAGAGAAAACTATAAGTTGGAAATGTAATCAAATAAGCTAATGCATAGAGATTTAGGGGTGTACCGATAAGCATATTTTACTCGTGACTGCCTCTTACAGTTATAGGCAAAGAAAATGAGCTTTTTGATGACCCAAATGTGATAAATTAGGATTAATTTTTACAGCTTAATAATGATCATGTGATAGGCACATCCCAATCTGTGAGGGCTGAATTTCAGCAGGGTGATAAAACCCTAGGGGCCAGATTTTGCTGAAATTACGGTGCCTGAACGACGCACGTGTTACTTAAGCGCACATCGGCCAGCAACTTTTAGCGAGGAAAAGAAAAACCCAGAGAATTGAGAATTGCCACAAATGTCGCAAAAACAGCATCTCACATTTAACCTCACTGTGATTTTCATGGTTGCTGGATTTGCACATTACTTGCCCATTAAACATGCTACAGAAAGTTAATGCTAGCAATTAATAGTGTTAGCGTCCTTTCAGTGATGTGATAATTGTTAATGACTGCCATTCAGCCTGTCCGGCCCAGAAAGTAAACAATTCATCATCATCATAGGCAGTCCCTTGAAATTGAGGAAGACTTGTTTCCACTCTAAAAGTGAGTTCTCAGCTGGCTGTACAGTACAACGCGGGAATTACAGTCTCTGTAACAAGTGGGGCAGACAGTGGTTGAAGGAAAGGGTGGGTGGGGAGTCTGGTATGCCGCACGCTCCTTCCATTGTCTGCGCTTGGTTTCTGCATGCTCTCGGCGACATGACTCGAGATGCTCAGCGCCCTCCCGTATGCTTTTCCGCTACTTTGGGTGGTCTTGGACGAGGGATTCTCAGGTGCTGGTGGGGATGTTGCACTTTATCAAGAAGATTTTGAGGGTGTCCTTGAAGCGTTTCCTCTGCCCACCTGCCATGTAGCAATTTCGAGTAGAGCACTTGATTAAGGAGTCTCGTGTCGGGCATGCAAATGTTGTGACCCGCCCAACGGAGCTGGTCGAGTGTGATCAACGCTTCGATGCTGGGGATGTTGGCCTGGGCGAGGACACTGATGTTGGTGCGCTTATCTTCCCATGAGATTTGCAGGATCTTGCAGAGGCAGTGCTGGTGGTACTTCTCCAGCGCAGCCTTCGGTTGCCTGAGGAAGAGTGTTTGAAGACCAGGATCTCAAATCTGGCACCAAGCTTATAGTCTACAGGGCAGTAGTGATACCTGCCCTCCTATTTGGCTCAGAGACCTGGACTACATACAGCAGAAACAATTGCAGGTGTGGAGTCTCATTGTGGATGCAGAGAGGATGTTTCCACTGATCAGGGAATCGAGAACTAGAGGGCACGATCTTAGAATAAGGGGCCGCCCATTTAAACCAGAGATGAGGAGAAATTTCTTCTCTCAAGAGGGTTGTACATCTGTGGAAGCTGGGACATTGAATAAATTTAAGACAGAAATAGACAGTTTCTTAAACGATAATGGGATAAGGGGTTATGGGGAGTGGGCAGGGTAGTGGAACTGAATCCATGATCAGATCAGCCATGATCTTATTGAATGGCGGAGCAGGCTCGAGGGCCGTATAGCCTACTCCTGTTCCTATTTCTTATGTTCTTATTCGGGTATTGAATGGTTTTAGCGGGGGTTTTAAAAATGTCAAATGTTTCTTTTAAAAAAAATGTTCTTACTTTTCCTTTCTGTCTCTTTTTTCTTTCTCTTTCTTTCCCTCTCTTTATTTCTCTTTCTGTATCTTATTTGACTCTGATTCATGTTCATTCTCAGTCCTTCCTCCGTTTATTTGTCAATCCGCAAATCTCATAAGCTTGACTGTTAGTCCTGTTGTTCATCAAGGTCCCAGATGCCCTGTTCCCCTTGCAGCGCCGTTATCAGCTTGCACTTACATAAGAACATAAGAAACTGGAGCAGGAGCAGGCCATAAGGCCCCTCGATCCTGCTCCGCCATTCAATAAGATCATGGCTGATCTGATGATGGACTCAGCTCCACTTCCCCGCCCGCTCCCCATAACCTCTTATCTCCTTATCGTTTAAGAAACTGTCTATCTCTATCTTAAATTTATTTAATGTCCCAGCTTCCACAGCTCTCTGAGGCAGCGAATTCCACAGATTCACAACCCTCTGAGAGAAGAAATTTCTCCTCATCTCAGTTCTCAATGGGCGGCCCCTTATTCTAAGATCGTGCCCTCTAGTTCTAGACTCCCCTATCAGTGGAAACATCTTCTCTGCATCCACCTTGTCAAGCCCCCTCATAATCTTGTACGTTTCGATAAGATCACCTCTCATTCTTCTGAATTCCAATGAGTAGAGGTCCAACCTACTCAACCTGTCCTCATAAGTCAATCCCCTCATCCCCGTGATCAACCTAGTGAACCTTCTCTGAACTGTCTCCACAGCAAGTATATGCTTTTGTAAATATGGAAACCAAAACTGCATGCAATATTCCAGGTATGGCCTCACCAATACCCTGTATAACTGTAACAAGACTTCCTGCTTTTATACTTCATCCCCTTTGCAATAAAGGCCAAGATTCCATTGGCCTTCTTGATCACTTGCTGTACCTGTATACTATCCTTTTGTGTTTCATGCACAAGTACCCCCCGGTCCCGCTGTACTGAAGCACTTTGCAATCTTTCTCCATTTAAAGAATAACTTGCTCTTTGATTTTTTTTCTGCCAAAGTGCATGACCTCACACTTTCCAACATTATACTCCATCTGCTAAATTCTTGCCCACTCTCTTAGCCTGTCTATGTCCTTGTGCAGCCTCTTTATGTCCTCCTCATACATTGCCCTTCCTCCCATCTTTGTATCATCAGCAAACTCGGCTACGTTACACTCAGTCCCCTCTTCCAAGTCGTTAATATAGATTGTAAATAGTTGGGGTCCCACCACTGATCCCTGTGGCACCCCACTTGTTACCAGAGAATGAATCATTTATCCTGACTCTCTGTTTTCTGTTTGTCAGCCAATCTTCTATCCATGCTAATGTATTACCCCCAACCCTGTGAACTTTTAGCATGTGGGCAAAAAATGTTAAAAATGAAACATGCACTCACAAACACAGAATGGGGGAATTAACCCCAGTCACACACACACAGAATAGAGGAATTAACCCCAGTCACACACACAGAATGGGGGAATTAACCCCAGTCACACACACACAGAATGGGGGAATTAATCCCAGTCGCACACACACATAGAATGGGGGAATTAACCCTAATTACACAGAATGGGGAAATTAGCCCTGTACAATATTGTCTCCCTTCTGGCACAATCCAGCCTCTTGTGTCTTGATTCCTTTATTATAAGGGTTTGATTTGAGGAGGGAGAGCTCACTGCCGCTGCCACCATTTTTCTTTTTGTCGGTCGACTATTATGTCAGCCCGACAATTATATCCCCGGGTTCGACCGGGCTGCCAACAGGCAGCCTTGCACCCCCTCTTGGGTGCCAGGCCGTTGGCCCAACCAAAATCCTCCCTGGTGGCCCAGTGGACCAAAGTTTAAAAAATGCGGAGGCTCTCCCCTTTAAGTGAAGGGGACAGCCGTGGTGACCCGGCACCGTGATGACATCATCATGGCGGTGAAAACGCAATGCCCCCAACTTCCGCCCCTCAGTTGTTGTCACCGCCACGATTTTTGCCCCTCAGGTATAGTCACTGCCCCCGCATTATGACCGACTTCTGGATGAAAACAAAAAGTGGAATTTCCCGAAAGAGTGAACCTGAACCGCAGCTGCGGTAAAAAAACATTGAAACGGGGTGGGGGCAATTTGTACCTCCTTATGTTTGTTTGAAAACCTTAACTAATGTCTTCACATCATTAAAGGATGTAAGTGGCATAAATGGGCCTCTCTTTTCAAAACCGGAGTTTGGTGTAAAGTTCAGATTTTAGACATTTCCAGGCTCGGTATCTAGTGACCAACCAAAACTGGATAAGCGGCAATCCTGGGTTTAGAACACTGTAATCCCAATTAGGTGTGGTGCCTTGTTTAGCTGAATCAGAGTTACTATTTATACCGACCTAATTTTTTTTTTGAGTGCCATAAAGCATCCGCAACAGGGTTTTAACAGAGTTTGAGTTACTTATCCAATTGTTACACAGGGTATTGCAATAGCAAAAGCTAAGTCAGTTGGCACAATCCCTGAAAAAGAAAGGTGATACTGTGCTTCCAATTGTGCATATTTACAGCTGATTAAATCACATGATTAATACGAGTTAGTTGGACCGTTAGTCAGTTTATAATTGCCTGAATCAATTTCTCACGCTAACTGTTCCTCTTAGTGAAAACCTGGCAACAAAAGGGGGCGGCGGGGCTAAAAATCAAGAAGGACCCAGGAGTAAAACGCACTGGACTCAGAATGAATAACCTTGTAACCAGGGGTACGGTAGTATAGTGGTTATGTCACTGGATTAGTAATGTAGAGGTTTGGAGTAATGATTTGCGAGGTGCAAGTTCAAAGCCCACCACGGCAACTGCAGGATTTAAATTCAGCTAATTTAATAAAGAAATCTGGAATGAAAAAGCTAATACCAGATTGGATACAGGTTGTAAAAACCTGTTCACTGATGTCCTTGAGGGAAGGAAATCTACTATCCTTAGAAATCACTCCAGACCCACAGCAATGTGGTTGACTCTTAACTCCCTCTGAAATGGCCTAGCAAGTCACTCAGTCATACCAAACTACTGTGGCAAAGTCAGCACTGTAGGAGCACCTTCATCACACAGACTGCAGGTTCACCACCACCTTCTCAAGGGCAATGAGGGATGGGCAATAAATGCTGGCCTTGCCATGGCATGAATGAATAAAAAAGAAACCATTTATGATGCTGTGATTTATAAATCTTGTAATGCAGTTGATTCACTGTGACCAATGTCCAGCTGAGGATAAATCTAAATAAAAATCAATTGTCTTCAAAAAGTTACAAACTGTAATGATCAGAGTTTTTAAAAGTCACTTAAAATATTTTAGGAATGTTTTTATTTATTCAATCATGGGATGTGGGTGTCGCATTTATTGCCCATCCCTAATTGCCCTTGAGAAGGTGGTGGTGAGCCACTTCTTGAACCGCTGCAGTGCGTGTGGTGAAGGTGCTCCCACAGTGCTGTTAGGGAGTTTCACAATTTTGACCCAGCAACGATGAAGGAACAGCGATCTACTTCCAAAGTCAGGATGCTGTGTAACTTGAAGGGGTACTTAGAGTTAATGGTGTTCCCATGCTTCCTCCTAGGTGGTGGACGTTGCGGGTTTGGGAGGTACTGCTGAAGAAGCCTTGGCGAGTTGCTGCAGTGCATCTTGTAGATGGTACACATTGCAGCCACGGTGCGCCGGTGGTGGAGGGAGTGAATGTTTAAGGTGGTGGATGGGGTGCCAATCAAGTGGGCTGCTTTGTCCTGGATGGTGTCAAGCTTTTTGAGTGTTGTTGGAGCTGCACTCATCCAGGCAAGTGGAGAGTATTCAATCACACTCCTGACTTGTGCCTTGTAGATGGCAGAAAGGCTTTGTGGAATTAGGTGAGACACTCACCGCAGAATACCCAGCCTCTGACCTGCAACTGTTGCCACAGTATTTATGTAGCTGGTCCAGTTAAGTTTCTGATCAATCATGACCCCCCCAGGATGTTGATGGTAGGGGATTTGGTGACGGTAATGCTGTTGAATGTCAAGGGGCAGTGATTAGACGGTTGCTCATTGCCTGGCAGTTGTGTGGCGTGAACATTACTTGCCACTTATCAGCCCAAGTCTGAATGGCATCCATGTCTTCCTACATGTGGGCATGGACTGCTTCATTACCTGAGGAGTTACGAATGGCACTGAACACTGTGCAGTCATCAGCGAATATCCTCACTTCTGACCTGATGATGGAGGGAAGGTCATTGATGAAGCAGCTGATGATAGTTGGGTCGAGGACACTGCAGCGATGTCCTGGGGCTGTGATGATTGACCACCAACCACCACAACCATCTTCATTTTTGCTAGATATGACTCCAGTCAGTGGAGAGTTTTTCCCCTGATTCCTATTGACTTCAGTTTTACTAGTGCTGTACTAGTGGACAAAAGTGCTGAATTTCAGAGGTGAGGTGAGAGTGACTGCCCTTTGATACCACACTCTGTCAAATGTTGCCTTGATGTCAAGGGCAGTCACTCTCACCTCACCTCTGAAATTCAGCACTTTTGTCCATGTTTGGAACAAGGCTGTAATGAGGTCTGGAGCTGAGTAGTCCTGGCGGAACCCAAACTGGTCATCCGTGTTCAAGTTATTGCTAAGTTCCGCTTGATAGCGCGGTCGACGATACCTTCCAATTCTGTGTGTGACTGGGGTTAATTCCCCCATTGTGTGTGTGTATGTGACTCGGGTTTGTTCCCCCATTCTGTGTGTGTGTGACTGAAGTTCATTCCCCCATTCTGTGCGTGTGTGACTGGGATTAATTTACTGTGTGTGTGTGACTTGGGTTAATTCCCTATTCTGTGTGTGTGACTGGGGTTAATTCTCTCATTCTGTGTGTGTGTGTGTGTGTGTGTGTATGAGACTGGGGTTAATTCCGGCATTATGTGTGTGTGCCTGGGGTTAATTCCCCCATTCTGTGTGTGTGTATGACTGGGGTTAATTCTCCCATTCTGTGTGACAGGGTTTAATTCACGCATTTCCCCATTCTGTGTGACTGGGGTTAAAATGCCCCCATTCAAAACTCTGAAGTGATGCCACATCCAGTCGTGAATGGCGGTGGACAATTAACAGAAGGAGGAGGCTCCATGAATATCCCCATCCTCAATGATGGTGGAATCCAGCACACGAGTACAAAAGACAAGGCTGATTCGTTTGCAACCATCTTGAGCCAGAAGTGCCGAGTGGATGATCCATATCGGCCTTCTCTTGAGGTCCCCACCATCACAGAAGTCAGATGTCACCAATTTGATTCACTCCTCTTGATATCAAGAAACAGCTGAGCACACTGGATACAGCAAAAGCTATGGGCCCTGACAACATCTCGGCTGTCGTGCTGAAGATTTGTGCTTCGGAACTAGCTGCGCCTCTATCCAAGTATAGCTACAACACCGCCATCTATTCAATAATGTGGAAGACTTCCCAGGTATGTCCTGTCCACAAGAAGTAGGACAAATCCAATCCGGCCAATTACTGCCCCAAAAGCTTACTCTCAATCGTCAGCAAAATGATGGAAGATGTCATCGACAATGCTATCTAGCAGCACTTACTCAGCAATAACCTGTTCACTGATGCTCAGCTTGGGTTCGATCAGGACCACTCGACTCCCATTGATGATACTTAAGGGGTTGACTGTGGATGGGCAATGGCAGACATTTAGAGACCGCATGGATGAATTACAACAATTGTACATTCCTGTCTGGCGTAAAAATAAAAAAGGGAAGGTGGCTCAACCGTGGCTCTCTAGGGAAATCAGGGATAGTATTAAAGCCAAGGAAATGGCATACAAATTGGCCAGAAATAACAGCGAACCTGAGAAATTTAGAACTCAGCAGAGGAGAACAAAGGGTTTGATTAGGGCAGGGAAAATGGAGTACGAGAAGAAGCTTGCAGGGAACATTAAGGCGGATTGCAAAAGTTTCTATAGGTATGTAAAGAGAAAAAGGTTAGTAAAGACAAACGTAGGTCCCCTGCAGTCAGAATCAGGGGAAGTCATAACGGGGAACAAAGAAATGGCAGACCAATTGAACAAGTACTTTGGTTCAGTATTCACTAAGGAGGACACAAACAACCTTCCGGATATAAAAGTGGTCAGAGGGTCTAGTAAGGAGGAGGAACTGAGGGAAATCTTTATTAGTCGGGAAATTGTGTTGGGGAAATTGATGGGATTGAAGGCCGATAAATCCCCAGGGCCTGATGGACTGCATCCCAGAGTACTTAAGGAGGTGGCCTTGGAAATAGCGGATGCATTGACAGTCATTTTCCAACATTCCATTGACTCTGGATCAGTTCCTATCGAGTGGAGGGTAGCCGATGTAACCCCACTTTTTAAAAAAGGAGGGAGAGAGAAAGCAGGGAATTATAGACTGGTCAGCCTGACCTCAGTAGTGGGTAAAATGATGGAATCAATTATTAAGGATGTCATAGCAGCGCATTTGGAAAATGGTGACATGATAGGTCCAAGTCAGCATGGATTTGTGAAAGGGAGATCATGCTTGACAAATCTTCTGGAATTTTTTGAGGATGTTTCCAATAAAGTGGACAAAGGAGTACCAGTTGATGTGGTATATTTGGACTTTCAGAAGGCTTTCGACAAGGTCCCACACAGGAGATTAATGCGCAAAGTTAAAGCACATGGGATTGGGAGTAGTGTGCTGACGTGGATTGAGAACTGGTTGTCAGACAGGAAGCAAAGAGTAGGAGTAAATGGGTACTTTTCGGAATGGCAGGCAGTGACTAGTGGGGTACCGCAGGGTTCTGTGCTGGGGCCCCAGTTGTTTACATTGTACATTAATGATTTAGACGAGGGGATTAATTGTAGTATCTCCAAATTTGCGGATGACACTAAGTTGGGTGGCAGTGTGAGCTGCGAGGAGGATGCTATGAGGCTGCAGAGTGACTTGGATAGGTTAGGTGAGTGGGCAAATGCGTGGCAGATGAAGTATAATGTGGATAAATGTGAGGTTATCCACTTTGGTGGTAAAAACAGAGAGACAGACTATTATCTGAATGGTGACAGATTAGGAAAAGGGAAGGTGCAACGAGACCTGGGTGTCATGGTACATCAGTCATTGAAGGTTGGCATGCAGGTACAGCAGGCGGTTAAGAAAGCAAATGGCATGTTGGCCTTCATAGCGAGGGGATTTGAGTACAGGGGCAGGGAGGTGTTGCTACAGTTGTACAGGGCCTTGGTGAGGCCACACCTGGAGTATTGTGTACAGTTTTGGTCTCCTAACCTGAGGAAGGACATTCTTGCTATTGAGGGAGTGCAGCGAAGGTTCACCAGACTGATTCCCGGGATGGCGAGACTGACCTATCAAGAAAGACTGGATCAACTGGGCTTGTATTCACTGGAGTTCAGAAGAGTGAGAGGGGACCTCATAGAAACGTTTAAAATTCTGACGGGTTTGGACAGGTTGGATGCAGGAAGAATGTTCCCAATGTTGGGGAAGTCCAGAACCAGGGGTCACAGTCTAAGGATAAGGGGTAAGCCATTTAGGACCGAGATAAGGAGAAACTTCTTCACCCAGAGAGTGGTGAACCTGTGGAATTCTCTACCACAGAAAGTAGTTGAGGCCAATTCACTAAATATATTCAAAAGGGAGTTAGATGAAGTCCTTACTACTCGGGGGATCAAGGGGTATGGCGTGAAAGCAGGAAGGGGGTACTGAAGTTTCATGTTCAGCCCATGAACTCATTGAATGGCGGTGCAGGCTAGAAGGGCTGAATGGCCTGCTCCTGCACCTATTTTCTATGTTTCTATGACTCCAGACCTCATCACAGCCTTGGTCCAAACATGGACAAAGGAGCTGAATTCTAGAGGTGAATTGAGAGTGACTGCCCTTGACATTGAGGGAGCATTTGACATAGTGTGACATCAAGGAGCCCTAGTAACATTGACATCAATGGGAATCAGGGGGAAATCTCGCCACTGGCTGGAGTCATACCTAGAACAATGGGAGATGGTAGTAGTAGTTGGAGATCAATCATCACAGCCCCAGGACATCACTGCATATGTTCCTCAGTGCAGTATCCTGGGCTCAACTATCTTCAGCTGCTTCATCAATGACCTTCCCTTCATCATAAGGTCAGAAGTGAGGATGTTCGCTGATGATTGCACAGTGTTCAGTTCCATTCACAACTCCTCAGATAATGAAGCGGTCCATGCCCGCATGCAGCAAGACCTGGATGACATTCAGATTTGGGCTGATAAGTGGCAAGTAATGTTCGCACCACACAAGTCTGCAATGACTATCTCCAATAAGTGAGAGTCTAACCATCACCCCTTGACATTCATCGACATTACCGTCACCGAATCCCCCACCATCAACATCCTGGGGGTCACCGTTGACCAAAACCTTAGTTGGACCAACCACATAAATACTGTGGCTATAAGAGCAGGTCAGAGGCTGGGTATTCTGCTGTGAGTGACTCACCTCCTGACTCGCCAAAGCCTTTCCACCACCTACAAGGCACAAGTCAGGAGTGTGATGGAATACTCTCCACTTGCCTGGATGCGTGAAGCTCCAACAACACTCAAAAAGCTCGACACCATCCAGGACAAAGCAACCCACTTGACTGATACCCCATTCACCACTTTGAACATTCACTCCCGCCACCACTGGCGTACCATTGCTGCAGTGTGTACCATCTACAAGATGCTCTGCAGCAGCTCGCCAAGGCTTCTTCGGCAGCACCTCCCAAACCCATGACCTCTACCACCTAGGATGAGGGTAGCAGGCGCATGGGAACACCATCACCTGCAAATTCCCCTCCAAGTTACACATCATCCTAACTTGGAAATATATCGGCCGTTCCTTCATCGTCGTTGCATCAAAACTTGGAAGTCCCACCCTAACAGCAGTGTGGGAAGCACCTTCACCACACGGACTGCAGTGGTTCAAGAAGTTGGCTCACCACCACCTCCTCAAGGGCAATTAGGGATGGACAATAAATGCTGGCCTTGCCAGCAACGCCCACAACTCAGGAACTAGTTTTTTTTAAATTCTGTGTATGTGTGACTGGGGATAATTCCCCCATTTTGTGTATGTGTGTGTGTGAGACTGGGGTTAATCGCCCCTTTCTGTGTGTGTGAGATTGGGGTTAATTGCCCCATTCTGTGTGTGTGAGACTGGGGTTAATTGCCCCATTCTGTGTGTGTGTGAATGCCGTTAATTGTCCCATTGTGTGTGTGTGAGACTGGGGTTTATTGCCCCATTCTGTGTGTGTGTGAGACTGGGGTTAATTGCCCCATTCTGTGTGTGTGTGAGACTGGGGTTAATTGCCCCATTCTGAGTGTGTGAGACAGGGGTTAATTGCTCCATTCTGTGTGTGTGAGATTGGGGAATTAATTTCCCCGACTGGAGATCAGGCTCTACCAACACCTTGTTCCGTCAGAGACAAGTACAAGGCATCATGGCATCACCCTCGCTCCAAGCACTGGCATCTGCTCGACTATGTCATCGTCCAAGCGAGGGACCTCAAAGATGTGCACATCACCATGATAGGAGCCGACGACTGCTGGATGGACCACCACCTAATCTGCTCCATCATTAACATCAATATAGCCCTAAAACAGCGACGGCAAAAAGAAACAATGCCACGAAAAAATCAAAGCAGCAGCACTCATAAAGACTCTGATAAGAAAGCCGTATTCATCCAGCGCCTCACTGCCAACCTGGCGACTTTCGATGACCCAGGGACATAGAGTGCCCACAGCACTTGGTCTGTCCTCAAGGCTTCCATAATCAGCACCTGCGAAGAGACGCCCGGTAACACGACCAGGAAATGCCAAGACTGGTTTGACGAGAACGACCAGGAGATCCAGGAGCTAATAAGCCGCAAGCAAAAGGCAACTATGAATTTAAAGCAGAAACCCAATTCGAGAGCAAGAAAGCAGCTCTACAGATGGCTGAAGGCCGAGGTCCAACAAAAAACCCCACAAAAAAGAATAGTTGGTGGGTGGAGAAAGCACGGGAGATCCAGCAGTTAGCCAACAACCACAACGTGCAAGGATTCTTCAGCGCAGTAAAGACCATCTACGGTCCAAGCACCCAAGGCCCTACCCCACTGAGGGCCAAGAATGGAAAGGTACTCATCAAGGGCAGAGAGGCAGTCAGTGCACCCTGGAAGGAGCACTTCGAAAATCTCCTTAACCGAGACTCTGTCTTCGACGCGAGTGTCCTCGTCTCCATCCCACAGCATGCTACTCGCCACCATCTCAGCATAGCCCCAGCCCGAGATGAGGTAGAAAAGGCCATCTGACAACTGAAGAACAATAAGACATCAGGAGCAGATGGAATTCCCACTGAGGCACTAAAACATGGCGGAGAAGCACTATTGGCACAAATGCATGATCTCATCTCTCTTATCTGCAAGGAGAGCATGCCAGGAGATCTCAGAGACGCCATAATCGTGACCATCTTCAAGAAAGGGGACAAGTTTGACTGCGGTAACTACAGAGGAATCTGTCGGCCACAGGGAAAGTCATCGCAAGAATCCTCCTCAATCGTCTTCTCCCTGTGAATGAAGAGCTCCTCCCAGAGTCGCAATGCATATTTCGTCCACTAAGGGGTACAACGGACATGATCTTCACCGCGCGACAACTACAAGAGAAATGCAGGGAACAGCACCAACACTTGTACATGGTCTTCTTTGACCTCACAAAAGTCTTTGACAATGTCAACCGTGAGAGTTTATGGAGCGTCCTCTTCCGTTTCGGCTGCCCTCAAAAGTTTGTCACCATCCTCCGCCTGCTCCACAACGACATGCAAACCGTGATCCTGACCAATGGATCCACCACAGACCCAATCCACGTTCGGACCGGAGTCAAGCAAGGCTGTGTTCTCGATCTTTCTTGCTGCAATGCTTCATCTCACCCTTAGCAAGCTCCTCACTGGAGTGGAACTAAACTATAGAACTAATGGGAATCTGTTCAACCTTCACCCCCTCCAGGTTAGATCCAAGGTCGGCCCATCCTCTGTCATTGAACGACAGTATGCAGACGATGCTTGTGTCTGTGCACACTGGGAGGCCGAACTCCAAGCCATCGTCAACAGCTTCACCGAGGCATACGAAAACATGAGCCTTACAGTAACATCCGTATGACAAAGGTCCTCCACCAACATGACCCCGCCACACACCCTGGACATCAAAATCCATGGTGAGGCCTTGGACAACGTGCCCATTTTCCATATCTTGGCAGCCTACTGTCAGCAAGGGCAGGCTTCGATGACTGCAGCCTTCAGTTGCCTTCGGAAAAGAGTGTTTCAAGACCAGGACCTCAAATCTGGCACCAAGATTCATCATCATAGGCAGTCCCTCAAAATCAAGGAAGACTTGCTTCCACTCTAAAAGTGAGTACTCAGGTGGCTGTACAGTCCAATGCGGGATTTACAGTCTCTGTCATAGGTGGGGCAGACAGTGGTTGAAGGAAAGTATAAGTGCTGTATATGGTTTTCTGCATACTCATTCTGCTATCTGCGCTTGATTTCTGCATCATCTCAGCGATGAGACTTGAGGTGCTCAGCGCCCTCCTGGATGCTCTTCTTCCGTTTTGGGTGGTCCTGGGCCAGGGATTCCCAGGTGCCGGTGGGGATGATGCACTTTATCAAGGAGGCCTTGAGGATGTCCTTGAAACGTTTCTTCTGCCCACCTGGGACTCGCTTGCCGTGTAGGAATTCCGAGTCGAGTGCTTACTTAGGGAGTCTCGTGTCGGACATGCGGATGATGCGGTCCGCCCAACGGAGCTGGTTGAGAGTGGTCAGTGCTTCGATGCTGGGGATATTGGCCTGAGTGAGAACATTGAAGTTGGTGCACCTATCCACCCAGTGGATTTGCAGCATCTTGCGGAGGCAACGTTGATGGTACTTGATGGTACAGGGCTTTGAGATGTCTGCTGTGTATGGTCCACGTATATGGTATCATTACAGCCCTCTAGACCATAAGCTTGGGACCAGATTTGAGGTCCTGATCTTCAAACACTCTCTTCCTCAGGTGACCGAAGGCTGTGTCTGCCCTTGCTGATAGTAGGCTCCCGAGGTATGGAAAATGGTCCACGTTGTCCAAGGCCGCGCCGTGGATTCTGATGACCAGGGGGCAGTGCTGTTTGGCGGAGTCAGGTTGGTGGAGAACCTTTGTCTTACGGATATTTAGTGTAAGGCCCATGCTTTCGTACGCCTCGGTGAAGATGTTGATGATGGCTTCGAGTTCGGCCTGAGTGTGCGTGGATGCAAGCGTCGTCTGCGCACTCTAGTTCGATTGCAGAGGATGGGACGACCTTCGATCTACCCTGGAGGCGGCGAAGGTTGAACAGATTCATATTGGTTCTATAGTTTAGTTCCACTCCAGCATATGGTCTACAGGGCAGTAGTGATACTCGCCCTCCTATATGGCTCAGAGATGTGGACTATATACAGCAGACATCTCAAAATGCTGGAGAAGTAGCACCAGCCCTACCTCTGCAAGCTCCTGCAAATCCATTGGTCTGACAGACACACCAACATCAGTGTCTCGCTCAGGCCAACATCACCAGCATCGATGCACTGACCACGCTCGATAAGCTTCGTTGGGCAGGCCACATCATCCGCATGCTCGATACAAGACTCCCAAAGCAAGCGCTCTACTCGCAGCTTCGTCACCGCAAGCGAGTCCCAGGTGGACAAAGGAAACGTTTCAAGGACACCCTCAAAGCCGCCTTGATAAAGTGCAACATCCCCAACGACACCTGGGAATCCCTGGCCCAAAGTGGAGGAAGAGTATCCGGGAGCGTGCTGAGCAGCTAGAGCCTCATCGCCGAGAGCAAGCAGAAACCAAACACAGACAGCGGAAGGAGCGTGCGTTAACCCAGGCTCCCCATCCACCCCCTTTCCTTCAACCACGATCTGTTACACCTGTGACAGAGACTGTAGGTCCCACATTGGACTCATCAGTCACCTGAGAACTCACTTTTAGAGTGGAAGCAAGTCATCATCGACTACAAGGGACCGCCTATCATGATGATGATGAATTCCCCCATTCTGTGTGTGTGTGACTGGGGTTAATTTCCCCATTGAATGGAATATCTCCAAGTTTGCAGATGACACTAAGCTGGGTGGCAGTGTGAGCTGTGAGGAGGATGCTAAGAGGCTGCAGGGTGACTTGGACAGGTTAGGTGAGTGGGCAAATGCATGACAGATGCAGGATAATGTTGATAAGTGTGAGGTTATCCACTTTGGTGGCAAAAACAGGAAGGCAGATTATTATCTGAATGTTGACAGATTAGTAAAAGGGCAACGAGACCTGGGTGTCGTGGTACATCAGTCATTGAAAAGCATGCAGGTACAGCAGGCATTAAAGAAAGCAAATGGCATGTTGGCCTTCATAGCGAGAGGATTTGAGTATAAGAGCAGGGAGGTCTTGCTGCAGTTGTACAGGGCCTTGGTGGGACCGTACCTTGAGTATTGTGTGCAGTTTTGGTCACGTAGTCTGAGGAAGGACATTCTTGCTGTTGAGGGAGTGCAGGAAGGTTCACCAGACTGATTCCCGGGATAGCAGGACTGACATATGAAGAAAGACTGGATCGACTAGGCTTATATTCACTGGAATTTAGAAGAATGAGAGGGAGTCTCATAGAAGCATATAGAATTCTGACAGGATTGGACAGGTTAGATGCAGGAAGAATGTTCCTGATGTTGGGGAAGTCCAGAACCAGGGGTCACAGTCTAAGGATAAGGGGTAAGCCATCTAGGACCGAGATGAGGAGAAACTTTTTCACCCAGAGAATTGTGAACATATGGACTTCTCTACCACAGAAAGTTGTTGAGTCCAGTTCGTGAGATATAGTCAAAAGGGAGTTAGATGTGGCCCTTATGGCTAAAAGGATCAGGGGGAATGGGGAGAAGGCAGGAGTGGGGTACTGAAGTTGCATGATCAGCTATAATCATATTGAATGCTGGTGCAGCTCGAAGAGCCGAATGGCTGGCTTCTGTACCTATTTTCTATGTTTCATTCTGTGTCTATGTGTGACTGGGGTTATTCCCCCATTCTGTGTGTGTGTGTGTGTGTGTGTGTGTGTGTGTGTGTGTGACTGGGATTAATTCCCCCATTCTGTGTGTGTGTGTGACTGGGGTTAATTCCCCTATTCTGTGTGTGTGTGTCTGTGTGTGTTGGGGGGTTAATTCCCCAATTCTGTGTGTGTGTGTGTGGGGGGGGGGTTAATTTCCCCATTCTGTGTGTGTGTGTCTGTGTGTGTTGGGGGGTTAATTCCCCCATTATGTATGTGTGTGGGGGTTAATTCCCCCATTCTGTGTGTGTGTGTGTGGGGTGGGTTAATTCCACCATTCTGTGTGTGTGTGTGTATGGGGGGGGGGGTTAATTCCCCCATACTATGTATGTGTATGTGTGTGTGGGGGGGGGGGTAATTCCCCCATTCTGTGTGTGTGTGGGGTGGTTAATTCCCCCATTCTGTGTGTGTGGGGTTAATTCCCCCATTCTCTGCATGGGGGTTAATTCCCCCATTCTGTGTATATGTGTGCATGGGGTTAATTCCCTCGTTTTATTGTGTGGGGTTAATTCCACCATTCTCTGCGTGGGGGCTAATTCCCCCATTCTGTGTATGTGTGTGTAGGGGGTTAATTCCCCCGTTTTATGTGTGTGGGGCTAATTCCCCCATTCTGTGTGTGTGTGTGTGTGTGGGGGGGAGGGGGGTAATTCCTCCATTCTGTGGCTGTGGGGTTAATTTCATTCTCTGTGTGTGTGGGGGGGGGGGTTAATTGCCCCATTCTGTGTATGGTGGGTTAATTGCCACATTCTGTGTGTGTGTGGGGGGGTGGTTAATTGCCCCATTCTGTGTGTGTGGGGTTAATTGCCCCATTCTGTGTGTGTGGGGTTAATTGCCCGATTCTGTGTGTGTGTGTGTGTGGGGGGTAATTGCCCCATTCTGTGTATGGCGGGGTGGGGGTGGTGTTAATTGTCCCATTCTGTGTGTCTGGGGTTAAATGCCCCATTCTGTGTGTGTGGGAATAATTGCCCGATTCTGTGTGTGGGGGGTGGTTAATTGCCCCAATCTCTGTGTGTGTATGGGGGGGAGTTAATTGCCCCATTAACTCTGTGTGTGTGGGGGTTAATTGCCCCATTCTGTGTGTGGGGGGTTAATTGCCCCATTCTGTGTGTGTGGATTTAATTGCCCCTTTCAGCGTGTGGGGGGTTAATTGCCCCAACCCAATCTGTGTGTGTGTATGGGGGGGGGTTAATTGCCCCAATCTGAGAGTGTATCGGGGGTTAATTGCCCCAATCTGTGTGTGGGGGGTTAATTGCCCCATTCTGTGTGTGGGGGTTTAATTGCCCAATTCTGTGTGTGTGGATTTAATTGCCCCTTTCAGCGTGTGGGGGGTTAATTGCCCCAACCCAATCTGTGTGTGTGTATGGGGGGGGGGTTAATTGCCCCAATCTGTGTGTGTATCGGGGGTTAATTGCCCCAATCTGTGTGTGGGGGGTTAATTGCCCCATTCTGTGTGTGGGGGTTTAATTGCCCAATTCTGCGTGTGGGGGGTTAATTGCCCCAACCCAATCTGTGTGTGTGTGTGGTGGGGGTTAATTGCCCCATTCTGTGTGTGTATGGGGGGGTTAATTGCCCCATTCTGTGTATGGGGGGATTAATTGCCCCATTCTGTGTATGGGGGGGTTAATTACCCCATTCTGTGTGTGTGGGGTTAATTGCCCCAACCCAATCTGTGTGTGTGTATGGTGGGGGTTAATTGCCCCATTCTGTGTGTGTATGGGGGGGTTAATTGCCCCATTCTGTGTATGGGGGGATTAATTGCCCCATTCTGTGTATGGGGGGGTTAATTACCCCATTCTGTGTGTGTGGGGTTAACTGTCCCAATCTGTGTGTGTGTGCGTGTATGGGGGGGGGGGTTAATTGCCCCAATCTGTATGTGGGGGGTTAATTGCCCCATTCCGTGTGTGTGTGTGTGTGTGTGTGGGGGGTAATTGCCCCATTTTGTGTGTGTATGGGGGGGGATTAATTGCCCCAATCTGTGTGTGGGGGTTTAATTGCCCCATTCTGTGTGTGTGCGTTTAATTGCCCCATTCTGTGTGTGTGGGTTTAATTGCCCCATTCTGTGTGTGGGGGGTTAATTGTCCCTATCTGTATGTGGGGGCTTAATTTCCCCAATCTGCATGTGGGGGTTTACTTGCCCCATTCTGTGTGTGTGGAGTTAATTGCCCCAATCTGTGTGTGTGGGGTTAATTGCCCTATTCAGTGTGTGTGGGGGTTAATTGCCCCATTCTGTGTGGGGGGTTTAATTGCCCCATTCTGTGTGTGTGTGGTTAATTGCCCCAATCTGTGTGTGGGGGGTTAATTGCCCCATTCTGTGTGTGGGGGTTTAATTGCCCCATTCTGCGTGTGGGGGGTTAATTGCCCCAACCCAATCTGTGTGTGTGTATGGTGGGGGGGGGTTAATTGCCCCATTCTGTGTGTGTATGGGGGGGTGTTAATTGCCCCATTCTGTGTATGGGGGGGGAGGTTAATTGCCCCATTCTGTGTATGGAGGTTAATTACCCCATTCTGTGTGTGCGGGATTAATTGTCCCAATCTGTGTGTGTGTGTGTGTGTATGGGGGGGGGGGTTTAATTGCCCCAATCTGTATGTGGGGGATTAATTGCCCCATTCCGTGTGTGTGTGGGTTAATTGCCCCATTCTGTGTGTGTATGGGGGGGGGGGTTAATTGCCCCAATCTGTGTGTGGGGGTTTAATTTCCCCATTCTGTGTGTGTGCGTTTAATTGCCCCATTCTGTGTATGGGGGTTTAATTGCCCCATTCTGTGTGTGGGGGGTTAATTGTCCCTATCTGTGTGTGGGGGTTTAATTGCCCCAATCTGCATGTGGGGGGTTTACTTGCCCCATTCTGTGTGTGTGGAGTTAATTGCCCCAATTTGTGTGTGGGGGTTTAATTGCCGCATTCTGTGTGTGGGCGGTTAATTGTCCCTATCTGTGTGTGGGGGTTTAATTGCCCCAATCTGCATGTGGGGGGTTTACTTGCCCCATTCTGTGTGTGGAGTTAATTGCCCCAATCTGTGTGTGGGGGGTTAATTGCCCCATTCTGTGTGGGGGGTTTAATTGCCCCATTCTGTGTGTGTGTGGTTAATTGCCCCAATCTGTGTGTGGGGGGTTAATTGCACCATTCTGTGTGGGGGGTTTCATTGCCCCATTCTGCATGTGGGGGGTTAATTACCCTATTCAGTGTGTGTGGGGGTTTAATTGCCCCATTCTGTGTGTGGAGAGTTAATTGCCCCAATCTGTGTGTGGGGGGGTTAATTGCCCTATTCAGTGAGTGTGGGGGTTAATTGCCCCATTCTGTGTGGGGGGTTTAATTGCCTCATTCTGTGTGGGGGTTTAATAGCCACATTCTGTGTGTGTGGGGTTAACTGCCCCAATCTCTGAGTGTGTCGGGGGGGGGGGCGTTAATTGTCCCATTCTGTATGTGTGGGTTAATTCCAGTCTCGTGTGTATGTGTGTGTGCGGGGGGTGGGGAGTTAATTCCCCCATTCTCTATGTGGGGGGGGGTTTAATTCCCCTATTCTGTGTGTGTGTGTGTCGGGGGGGGGGGTGAATTCCCCCATTCTCTGTGTATGTATGTGTGTGTGGGGTGTTAATTCCCCCATTCTGTGTGTGTGTGTGTGTGGGGGGGGGGTTAATTCCCCCATTCTCTGTGTGTGTATGTGTGGGGTGGAGTTAATTCCCCCATTGTGTGTGTGTGTGTGTGGGGGGGGTTAATTTCCCCATTCTGTATGTGTGGGGGGGCGGGGGTGAATTCGCCCATTCTCTGTGTATGTATGTGTGTGTGGAGGGTTAATTCCCCCATTCTGTGTGTGTGTGGGGGGGGGGGGTGAATCCCCCCATTCTCTGTGTATATGTGTGCGTGGGGTGGGGTTAATTCCCCCATTCTGTGTGTGTGTGTGTGTGTGTGGGGGGGGGGGTGAATTCACCCATTCTCCGTGTATGTATGTGTGTGTGAGGGGTTAATTCCTCCATTCTGTGTGTGTGTGTGTGTGTGGGGGGGGGTTAATTCCCCTATTCTGTGTGTGTTGTGGGGGAGGTGAATTCCCCCATTCTCTGTGTATGTATGTGTGTGTGTGTGGGGGTTAATTCCCCCTTTCTCTGTGTATATGTGTGTGTGTGGGGGGTTAATTCCCCCTTTCTCTGTGTATATATGTGTGTGTGGGAGGGGTTAATTCCCCCATTCTCTGTGTATGTGTGGGGGGTTAATTCCCCCTTTCTCTGTGTATATGTGTGTGTGTGGGAGGGGGTTAATTCCCCCTTTCTCTGTGTATATGTGTGTGTGTGGGGTGGGGTTAATTCCCCCTTTCTCTGTGTATATGTGTGTGTGTGGGGGTTAATTCCCCCATTCTCTGTGTGCGTGTGTGGGGTTAATTCCCCCTTTCTCTGTGTATGTGTGTGTGGTGGGGTGGGGTTAATTCCCCCTTTCTCTGTGTATATGTGTGTGTGGGGGGGTTAATTCCCCCTTTCTCTGTGTATATGTGTGGGGGGGGGGTTAATTCCCCCTTTCTGTGTATATGTGTGTGTGGGGTGGGGTTAATTCCCCCTTTCTCTGTGTATATGTGTGTGTGTGGGGGTTAATTCCCCCATTCTGTGTGTGTGTGTGGGGTTAATTCCCCCTTTCTGTGTATATGTGTGTGGTGGGGTAGGGTTAATTCCCCCTTTCTCTGTGTATATGTGTGGGGTTAATTCCCCCTTTCTCTGTGTATATGTGTGTGGGGGGGGTTAATTCCCCCTTTCTCTGTGTATGTGTGGGGGGTGAATTCCCCCTTTCTCTGTGTATATGTGTGTGGGGGGGTTAATTCCCCCTTTCTCTGTGTATGTGTGGGGGGTGAATTCCCCCTTTCTCTGTGTATGTGTGTGTGGGGGGGGTTAATTCCCCCTTTCTCTGTGTATATGTGTGTGTGGGGGGGGTTAATTCCCCCTTTCTCTGTGTATATGTGTGGGGGGGGTTAATTCCCCCTTTCTCTGTGTATATGTGTGTGGGGGGGGTTAATTCCCCCTTTCTCTGTGTATATGTGTGTGTGGGGGGGTAAATTCCCCCTTTCTCTGTGTATATGTGTTTGTGGGGGTTAATTTCTCCTTTCTCTGTGTATGTGTGTGTGGGGGGGGGTGAATTCCCCCTTTCTGTGTATATGTGTGTGGGGGGGTTAATTCCCCCTTTCACTGTGTATATGTGTGGGGGGGGGGGTGAATTCCCCCTTTCTCTGTGTATATGTGTGTGGGGGGGGGTTAATTCCCCCTTTCTCTGTGTATATGTGTGTGTGTGTGGGGGGGTTAATTCCCCCTTTCTCTGTGTATATGTGTGTGTGGGGGGTGGTGAATTCCCCCTTTCTCTGTGTATATGTGTGTGGGGGGGGTGAATTCCCCCTTTCTCTGTGTATATGTGTGTGGGGGGGGTGAATTCCCCCTTTCTCTGTGTATATGTGTGTGGGGGGTGGGTGAATTCCCTCCTCCCCCACTAATACTCACAGACGGCTGCCAGCTCAGCTCAGCTCGCGCGCGCAAACTATAACGGTCTCCCCGACTCGTTGGCGCGCCCGTTAAATCCCGCCCTCTCGCCCCTGTTGCGCAGGCGCGTTAATAGGGCTCCCGAGCCAATAATGAGCTGAGCGAATAACGCCAGATCCGGGTCCCGCGGCGGGTGCCCGCGTGGCCCCGCCCCCCCCGCAGCTCTCGCGATGTCTGCGATGCCTCAGTCCGCCCCAGCCTGCCATGACAACAGGAGCCTGGCAGGAGGATGTGCCGAGTAGGTGCAGTATAACCCTGGGGAGTGGGGGGGAAGCTTCATTGGCTCACATGTTACACCTCGGGGCGATTTTTCATTATTATTATTGTTGTTGTATTTGTTGGAGTCCTCATTTGTGTTACGCCGGACAAAATGAGTCGCTGTTTGTGTGAGCCGGCTGGCTGGCTGGGAGAAGCGGTCATTGTGGTGGGGCTGAAGTGTCTGTAGGGGGGGAGGGGCTGCTGGCTGCAGTGGGTGGGAATGGGAGCATTTGCACATCAAACAAGGGTGGCGTTGCATTCACGCACCGCGATGCACCAGGCCAGAGTCCAGGAGGAGGAAAGGCCAGCCAGTGCCCTCCCTCTCCCCATCACACAGATGTAATTCACAAATGAATCTTGCTTCTGCAGCATCACTGCACTACTGTACTTGTCAAGTACTGTACATTCACTAGATCTGGTGCGGTGGTGCACACAGCTTGGTCTTAACTTTATTATTGTATTTTGGATCTGTTGTGGAGAATCGGTGCTGCACAAATTTGACATTCATTATTAAGAATTTCAGAAATCAAGCCAACACTGATTTTGTGCTGTCGTAAGTTCTTTGAAACACTGTCCCTGCTGTCTTAATAATTCAATCGCTTCCTTTCATCTACATTTTGAGGGCAGCTGAGCCTTATTAATCATTTAAAATAAATGGCCCCTGTATATTTTTTATCTGGAGTTCTGCAGCCTTCGTCTGCAAGATCATCGCTGCTGTCTATGGAGAGTATGTGAGATGAGAGAGATTTGTAAAATAATTATGTTTAGCCAGGTCTCTTGTGTCATCTGTTCATTCAAGCACAGATCGAGATTTAATAGCCTTGCCTCCAGACTCCAAAAGGAGTTTGGAGGGGGGAATAATGGAGTTATTTGAACTGCACTGAATCTGGTTTCCTCTAAGCCTCCCAAGCCACATAGAAGGTGAATTATAATGTTCATTTCATCGTCGACCCAAAAGGTAAAAAAAATCAGATCCTTATTAATGTAACCTGCCATTATTGTGTCTGTTATCCTACTTGATTTTGGATGATGCCAATCGGCAAGGAGAGGGTTAAGTTTAGTTTTGGAAGCATTTCCAAGGATTACAGATGTACACTATGTTAATGTAGTGCAACCAACCCTGGCAGTGCTGGACTAGATTACTGAAAGCAGGTTTTCTGTGTTATTATTGGTGGAATTCGTGTCATTTAATGTTCTCTGGTTGAACATTTTCTACATTGAAAACCTCAAGTTTTGTTTCTGATTGCTTTAACTAGATGGGGATTACTTGTAACTATGCTTTTGGAGAATTTGCTCAGCAAAGTGTGGTTGGAAATCTGCTTGTCCACAACAGAGTTGCTTTGGCTTTGCAGGTATAATTTGTGGGTGGTGGAGGATTGGGCTATTCGCCTCTGGACATAATTAACATAACCAACAATAATTGGAACAAGGTTAGCAATCTTTTTTTTGTAGGAAAGACTAGTAATATCATTATCAAATGAAGCTAATTTGATGCGTTAATGATGGTTTGGCCGGACAAATTGTGCATGGTAGGACAAATCGTGCAATGTGCAAGTTTTCTTATTTCATTTTGCAGAAATGTAATGAGCAAAAAATATCTACTGATCTGTGCAAATGTTGGGGATGTTAAATAGAACCGCATCCATCGCCGGCACTAATTTTCGTAACTACTATTCTCTTTCTCTTCCCCCTCCTCCCCTTCCCCCTGTTCATGCCCACTCTCTGAGATCATGGACGTTTGCTGGAGTAGGTTAGTACTTCAGCTGGCATCTCACCCGAGTGGTCATTCTTCATGTGTGTGAATCAAGATGGTAACAGTTGTTGCATTTGTGTAGCAGTATTACAACCAAGTTTGATCCCGTCCTTAACTGATAATCACACTTGCATACTTTCCATCGTGTGTCGCAGTCGAGAGCGCAAGCCATTCCAAATCGAAAAGCAATCATGAGTGAAATCTTGGCTGCTACTTTCTCTCCGTATCCCACAACAGCCCAGTTGTGTTTTCGCAATTATAGGTACATAGCAGCAGCAGTAGACCATTCAGCCCCTCGAGCCTGTTACACCATTCAGTTGGATCATGGCTGATCTGCATCTTAACTCCATTTACCTGCCTTTGGTTTCATATCCCTTGCTTAACAAAAATCTATCAATCTCAGTTTTTAAATTTTCAATTGACCCCCAGCTTCAACAGTTTTTTTAGGGAGAGAGTTCCAATTTCCACCATCATTAGTGTGAAGAAGTGCTTCCTGACTTCACTGCTGAACATCCTTGCTCTAATTTTAACATTATTTCCATCTGAGAGCGAACTCCACACAGACTGCGTATTGAATTTAAGATCTTCTTGTTCTGCACAGTTTATCACCACACTTATCCACTGAACCTTTAAAAGAACACACTCATTTTTCATAAACAAAATAGGTACTGCATTTTAAATTGATTTTTTAAAGTTTCCTTTAAAGCGGTAAGATCCAATTTGATGATGTCACAGAGGATGGGGGTTTGGGTGAGAGACCATACTCGGAAATTTCCAGCAATGCTGAAGTTGCAACAGCCCCATTTTACTCTCTTGTGTTGCAGTGTAAATAAAATTATTTGCTCGACAAAGTATAGTTTTGATCAGTGAAATCATCACAGTTTGTTTTGTTATACGGTCGTGGTAATCTTTGTTTATGGAATTGGTGTTCTTATAGCTCTCTCAGCAACCAGGGCCACTGTAGTTGATTCTGTCTTGATGTAAGTGGTCTGGCTTGTTCTGGATATACAATTTAACGGTGATTTGAGAGAAGCTTGTACGGTTAAACAAATAAAATTAGACGGTGTAAGAAAGGGAAAACCGATAGAAAGGAGGACCCACAAGCACAGTTTTCCTTTCTTTGCTTCAGCCCTTCAGGGAATTAATTTAAATTTGGTTTCGTCTCCTCTGCATACAACACCTTAGTTTGCGCTGATGGGATTGAGATCCTTGCCAATAAATGCCATTCCGAAGCAAATGATTCGAATGTGCATTGCAGTGACTAGCCATCTGATTCCTTTTCTCATTTAGCAACTTCTCATGCAGAATGGTTGTGATCAGAAACTTATTGTGCAGAGGCTCATGTGATGTGATTTGTGTTTCACAATTCTTGTTCAGTGTGTTGAAGTATTCCAGAGATTTTTGTGGTTCTACAGTTTTGAGGGAGTTGCTACAGAAATTAGGCACATGGGTTTGCAGAAACAGGAAAGGAGTTTCAAAGTTTACGCTTGTATTTTGACAATGTAGATAAAGAGGGTGAGGGGAGAAATATATTTTTTTATTTATTCATTCAGGGGATGTGGGAGTTGCTGGTAGGGCCACCAATTAATGCCCATCCCTAGTTTCCCTTGAGAAGGTGGTGGTGAGCCGCCGCCTTGAATCGCTGTTCTTTGCAGCGGTTTGGTATAACTGAGTGGCTTGCTCGGCCATTTCAGAGGGCAGTTAAGAGGCAATCACACGACTGTGGGTCTAGAGTCATATATAGGCCAGACCAGATTTCCTTCCTTAAAGGGCATTAGTGAACCAGATGGGTTTTTATGACAATCCGGTAGTTTCATGGCCACCATTACCGACACTAGCGTTTTTATTTCAGATTTATTTAATTAAATGAAATTAAATTCCCCGGCTGCTGTGGTGTGATTTGAACTCATGTCTCCAGATCATTAATTCAGGTCTCTGGATCACTAATCCAGTAATATTAGCATTCTGCTACCGTTTCCAATGAACTGACTTAAGGACAAAGTTCAGCGTAGGCCTTGGGCGAATATTTGATTAGGAGTCACGAATAAGGTTTGTCTGGGGATTAGGACAAGCTAGAATGGCTTTGGGGCCAGAAGGGCCATGGTCTGCTTGATGGTCGTCATCTGGGGTCTGAGTTGTGGTAAAATGATCAGGACCCTGTCCGATGATATAGTAGGTCAGGCTTACTGGCGGGCCATAGCTCTCTTGGGCTTGGGAGGGCAGTAAAGATCCTTGCTTCTTTATGGAACAGGCTACCAAGGGAGATAGTGGAAGCTGAGATGTTGATTCATTTGAATGTCAATTGGATAGACTTGTTTGAGAAAATAATATTTTGGGATACAGTACATGAGTAATTTTGAAATGAAGTATGGTAAGTGTAGCATTCCTGAGAGCAACAGGTGAATTTGGCCCGATGGTTCCCAAAGCTTTCCACCATTGACGGGTTTTCTTCGCTTCATGTCTGGGTCTTTTGAGACTAATTGGTGATTGATCGGTACGACTTATTAACAACTCCATTATTGCTATATACTGCGACTACTAAGATGGTAGAAGACAAAATAGATGTTCCTACATGCTGCTATGTGCCGCCTTCTCCAACTTGATGTGCTTTATATTCATTCCCCTCCCTGCCCCACATTAGTTCCAGGGCTTCCTGTGTCTTGATCACGTACTATAGAGAATTCTCTCTAAAAGCCTGTCTCTTTGATCATGCCTTCAGCAACCCCCCCAACCACTTCCCCCATCCATCATTGCTCATTGTATGCTTTCGCTCTGAGAAATGCCTTGGGATGTTTTTGCAAAGAATAGAGGATACATCACAATTCAAATCATATTTCTGATATCTATCTGAGATATGACTAGTCAGATTAAATTTGTTCACTGTTAGCTTGCTTTCCCCAGGCTAGAAAAGCTGCATATTAAAGTCCAGTGTGCAAAAAATGTCACTTCAAAGGCATTATTCCAATGCAAACCTGTTTTTTGATTGTGAAGCAAGTAGAAATCACCCACACACAATGTTTGCTTTATCCTGAATTCTATCACAATAAGGTAAAATGCTTGTTAACACGTGGTCTTTCGCTTTTGGGAGTTTGAGAATAGTATTATTTTGATGTGAAATAATGGGTCGTTTATAGAAGTGGTATGGTGCATAGAGCAGGGGAGAAATAATCGCTGAAAATTAAAGATATCGCCAGTTAATTTTGTTAAAGGAGCTGTATGCAATAATGCTGTCATCAACCATTTGCAGCAAATATCGTTTTTTCTTCTGTAATTCACCTTTCAATTTTAATGGGGATGAGAGGCACATCCTATCAACTTGCTTCCAGTTCAAATTCTTTTTGTACCACTGGATTGCAGCTTGTGCAGAAGTGGCACCTCGAGACTCCATTGTGGGTAGACTAGTTCCACGTACAAGTTTTATGTTGCGGACGCTGGTCGAGGCTCAATATTCTCAGTTGAACTGATTAAGTGTTATGTCTTTTGATGTTTTTATATATGGCGGGAGACTTTGAGGTAAAAGTTCTATAAAAACAACGCAAACTGCTGTGTTGTACATTGCTTCTGCTGATCTGTTTTTCATAAATCACTTCATTACTTTACAGCCCAAACCACGATCTGATGGAATGGTTATTCTTCCACGATCTAAAGTCTAGGAGATCACACGAGGGCTTGTATCATATCCATAGGAGATTTACGAGGCCTGGACTGGAGAATTTTAGCGACGAGGAAAGATTAGAAAAGCTGGGGTTGTCTTCTTTGGAATAGAGGAGGCTGAGGGGAGACCTTATTGAGGTGTACAAAATTATGAGAGGCCAAGGTAGAATGGATAGAAAGGACCTATTTCCCTTAGCAGAGCAATCCAATAACCAGGGAGCATAGATTGAAAGTAATTCGTTAGAAGGATTAGAGAGGAGTTGAATATAGTAACAGAAGTAGGCCATCGAGCCTCTCTAACTTGTTCCGCCATTCAGTGAGATTATGGCTGATCTGCAACCTAACTCCATGGGCCCAAGTTTCGGCCTCAGTTGCTCCTGATTTTTTGGAGCAACTGGTGTAGAACGGAGTATCTTAGAAATTCAAATTCTCAGCATTTAGTTTGCTCCAGTTCTAGTCAGTTAGAACAGTTTCACTTTGGAACAGAATTTTTTTTTCAAAAGGGGGCCTGTCCGGCCACTTATGCCTGTTTTCAAAGTTTCGTGAGTGAAAACTTACTCCAAACTAACTTAGAATGGAGTAAGTGAAGATTTTTGTACGCTCGAAAAAACCTTGTCTACACTTTAGAAAATCAGGCGTAGGTTACAAATCAAGCGTAGAGAATGGGGGGGGGGTTTAAAGGGAAGTTTACAAACATTAAACACTTCAATTTTACAAAAAGAGTCATCATCAATAATAAATGATAAATACATTAATAAATCAACCAATAAATCAATCAAAAAAAATTAATAAGAAATAATTTTAAAAAAAAATCAATAAATAAAACATTTTCTACTTACCGACTGCAGCACCGGGAGCCCTCCAACAGCGTGCTGGGATGCCCCCCCCCCCCCCAGTGTGTCTCTGTCAGTGTCTCTATCTCTCTGTCTGTCTGTGTGTGTGTCTCTCACTCTGTCTGTCAGTGTCTGTGTTTCTGACAGCGAGGGGAAGGTGGAGGAGGGGAGGGAAAGGGGGGGGAGAGGGGAGAGGGGAGAGGAGTGGGGGGGTAGGGAGAGGAGGGGGGTGGGAGAGAGGGGAGAGGAGGAGGGGGGGGGGAGGGGAAGTGGGGGGGGGAGGGGGAGGGAGGAGGAGGGGAAGTGGGGGGGGAGAGGAGGACGGTGGGGGTGGGGGGGGAGAGGAGGAGGGTGGGGGTGGGGGGGGGAGGAGGAGAGTGGGGGGGGAGGGAGGAGGAGGAGGGGAAGGAGGAGGGGAAGGGGGGGAAGGAGGGGGGGAGGGAGAGGAGGGGAAGGGGGGGAAGGAGGGGGGGAGGGAGAGGAGGGGAAGAGGGGGAAGGGGGAGGAGGAGGGGGGAGGAGGAGGAGGAGGGGGGTGGAGGAGGAGGAGGGGGGTGGAGGAGGAGGAGGAGGGGGGGAAGGGGGTGAGGAGGAGGAGGGGGGGAAGGGGGTGAGGAGGAGGGGGGGAAGGGGGTGAGGAGGAGGAGGGGAAGGGGGGGAGGAGGAGGAGGGGAAGGGGAGGAGGAGGGGAAGGGAGGGGAGGAGGAGGGGGAGGGGAAGGGGGGGAGGAGGAGGAGAAGATGGGGAAAGGGGAAGGGGGAAGGAGGAGGAGAAGAAGGGGAAGGGGAAGGGGGGAGGAGGAGAAGAAGGGGAAGGGGGGAGGAGGAGGAGAAGAACTGGGAAGGGGAGGGGGAGGAGAAGAAGGGGGAAGGGGAGGGGGAGGAGAAGAAGGGGAAAGGGGAGGGAAAGGAGAAGGGGGGGAGGGAAAGGAGAGCGGTGGGGAGAAGGGGGAGGGAGGCTGAACGTGCCGGGCCTGTCCCCAGCACAAGATTTACAGGTGGTCGTGTCGGCGGGGGGGAAGGAGGGAGGTCTGGTTGGTTCGGGTGCGGGGGGGCGCGGGTCGGAGGGGAGGGAGCGCGGGTCGGTTCGGGTTGGGGGGGGGGGCAGAGGGGCAGAGGGAGGTCGGGTCGGTTCGTGTCGGGGGTGGGGGGAGGGAGGTTGGGTCGGGTCTGGTCCGGGTGGGGTCGGGAGCGTGGGTCGGGTCGGCGGGAGAGGGGGAGGGGGAGGGAGAGGGAGAGGGAGGTCGGGTGAGGAGGGGAACGCGGGTCCAGTCCGGGGGGCGGGAGACGGGGCGGGTCCGGTCCGGGGGCGGGGGGTGGGGTGGGGAAGCGGGAGTCGAGTCGGGTCGGGAGGAAGCAGGAGCTGGGCGTGGGAGGCAGCCTTAGTGAGTCCATTCGGCCAGGGCTAGGGGCTGCGTGCTTCGGGCCCCTCCCACACAGTTTTGGGTGCCTGGAGCTACTGCACATGCGCGCCCATGTGCAGAGGTCCCAGCACTGTTTTCAGTGCAGGGACCTGGCTCCGCCCCCTACAGCTCGTGCTGCGCCGCGCCCGACTCCAGAGGACCAGCAGTGAGCCGGAGAATACGGAAGTTTTTTTAGGCGCACTTTGTGGCGCGAAAAACGGCGCGGCCCGAAACTTGGGCCCCATATATCTGCCTTTACCCCGTACCCCTTAAAGTAATTGATCGGCGGTTTAGAGAGGATTTGAGAGGAAATTTCTTTCCCCAGAGGGTGGTGGGGGTCTGCAACACACTGCCTGAAAGGGTGGTAGAGGCAGAAACCCGTACCACATCTAAAAAGTACTTGGATGTGCTTTGAAATGCCATAACCTACAGGGCTATGGACTAAGAGCTGGAAAGTAGGATTAGGCTGGATAGCTCTTGGTCGGCTGGCGCAGACATGATGTGCCGAATTGGCCTCCTTCCCTGTTGTAAATTTCTATGATACAGTCAGCTAAATACAGTAACGTAGATCTCCATTCGATTCCTGGGCAGCGCGTGTGTGTAAAGTCACACTTGTCGGGCTTGTTTACAGGAGTGGTCTTTGGCACAATGCACAAGAAAATAGGAGCAGGAGTAGGCCATACGGCCCCTCAAGACTGCTCCGCCTTTCAATAAGATCATGGCTGATCTGATCATGGCCGCAACTCCACTTTCCTGCCTGTTCCCCATAACCCTTGATTCCCCATATAGTTCAAGAATCTGCAGGGAATTATGTTCTAGAATGGGCTGCCTGAAAGGGTGGTGGAAACCGATTCAACAGTAACTTTCCAAAGGGAATTGGATATATTCTTGAAAAGGAAAGGTTTTCAGGACTATGGTGGGGGTGAGGGGGGGGGAGGGGAGGGTAAGTAAGGATGTGGGTGTTGGCCTTCATAGCAAGGGGATTTGAGTACAGGGGCAGGGAGGTGTTGCTACAGTTGTACAGGGCATTGGTGAGGCCACACCTGGAGTATTGTGTACAGTTTTGGTCTCCTAACCTGAGGAAGGACATTCTTGCTATTGAGGGAGTGCAGCGAAGGTTCACCAGACTGATTCCCGGGATGGCGGGACTGACCTATCAAGAAAGACTGGATCAACTGGGCTTGTATTCACTGGAGTTCAGAAGAATGAGAGGGGACCTCATAGAAACATTTAAAATTCTGACGGGGTTAGACAGGTTAGATGCAGGAAGAATGTTCCCAATGTTGGGGAAGTCCAGAACCAGAGGTCACAGTCTAAGGATAAGGGGTAAGCCATTTAGGACCGAGATGCGGAGGAACTTCTTCACCCAGAGAGTGGTGAACCTGTGGAATTCTCTACCACAGAAAGTTGTTGAGGCCAATTCACTAAATATATTCAAAAAGGAGTTAGATGAGGTCCTTACTACTAGGGGGATCAAGGGGTATGGCGAGAAAGCAGGAATGGGGTACTGAAGTTGAATGTTCAGCCATGAACTCATTGAATGGCGGTGCAGGCTAGAAGGGCCGAATGGCCTACTCCTGCACCTATTTTCTATGTTTCTATGTTTCTATGTTTCTGTGGTAGAGAATTCCACAGGTTCACCACTCTCTGGGTGAAGAAGTTTCTCCTTATCTCGGTCCTAAATGGCTTACCCCTTATTCTTAGACTGTGACCCCTGGTTCTGGACTTCCCCAACATTGGGAACATTCTTCCTGCATCTCACCTGTCTAAACCCGTCAGAATTTTAAACGTTTCTATGAGGTCCCCTCTCATTCTTCTGAATTCCAGTGAATACAAGCCCAGTTGATCCAGTCTTTCTTGATATGTCAGTCCCGCCATCCCGGGAATCAGTCTGGTGAACCTTCGCTGCACTCCCTCAACAGCAAGAATGTCCTTCCTCAAGTTAGGAGACCAAAACTGTACACAATACTCCAGGTGTGGCCTCACCAAGGCCCTGTACAACTGTAGTAACACCTGCCTGCCCTGCACTCAAATCCCCTCACTATGAAGACCAACATGCCATTTGCTTTCTTAACCGCCTGCTGTATCTGCATGCCAACCTTCAATGACTGATGTACCATGACACCCAGATCTCGTTGCATCTCCCCTTTTCTTAATCTGTCACCGTTCAGATAATAGTCTGTCTCTGTTTTTACCACCAAAGTGGATAGATAACCTCACATTTATCCACATTATACTTCATCTGCAATGCATTTGCCCACTCATCAAATCTATCCAAGTCACTCTGCAGCCTCATAGTATCCTCCTCGCAGCTCGCACTGCCACCCAACTTGGTGTCATCCGCAAATTTGAATCCCTTCGTCTAAATCATTAATGTACAATGTAAACAGCTGGGGCCCCAGCACAGAACCCTGCGGTACCCCACTAGTCACTGCCTGCCATTCTGAAAAGTATCCATTTACTGCTCTTTGCTTCCTGTCTGACAACCAGTTCTCAATCCATGTCAGCACACTACTCCCAATCCCATGTGCTTTAACTTTGCACATTAATCTCTTGTGTGGGACCTTGTCGAAAGCCTTCTGAAAGTCCAAATACACCACATCAACTGGTTCTCCCTTGTCCACTCTACTGGAAACGTCCTCAAATTGTCTAATTGGACACCTCTTTCAAAGAGGTGGCACAGGCACGATGGGCCAAATGGCTGGCTTATTGGCTGTATCATTCTATGAATGATCTCGGTAAAGCTTAAACAGTAACAGCTTTTATCATGTTGAAGAGGCTATATAAAATAATGGTGTCATTACCACTTTACACATGAAGATTTTTGAAACTTTTAAGTAAGTACCAGGTGGGAAGAAAAGACAGATTAAAGATTTCCCCTCCGAAAGTTTAGGACAGATTTCTGTTTTATTTGCAATTCTATAACCTTACACTGTTGGCAAAATTATATTGGCGATGCGAGCGCAACTGTGTGGTGCTTAAATAGTTCATCATACTGTTATTCTCTTCCAGCCGATCAATAGAGCTGGTATGAAACAAATGAGTGGCTGGAGCATTTATTGATTAGATAGTGGAATGGGTAGAAAAACGGTGAATGGAATTCAATGTAAGCAAATTTGAGGTAATAAATTTTGATAAAGAACATAAAAGAAATAATTATACTTTGAATGGGCGGAAGCTAGATAATGTGGAAGATCGGAGAGATTTAGGTTCACAACCATTTGCTTCATTTCCAATGGATATAGCCATACATCATCATAGGCAGCCCCTCGGAATCGAGGAAGACTTGCTTCCATTCTTAACATGAGTCCTTAGGTGGCTGAACAGTTCAATACGAGAGCTCAGTCTCTGTCACAGGTGGGACAGATCGTCATTGAGGGAAGGGGTGGGTGGACAGGTTTGCCCCACGCTTTCCACTGTCTGCGCATGTTTTCTGCATTCTCTCAGCGATGAGACTCGAGGTGCACCCGGATGCACTGCCTCCACTTAGGGTAGTCTTTGGCCAGGGACTCCCAGGTGTCAATGGGGATGTTGCACTTTATCAGGGAGGCTTTGAGGGTGTCCTTGTAATGTTTCTGCTGCCCACCTTTGGCTCGTTTGCCGTGAAGAGCGCTTGCTTTGGGAGGCTCATGTCTGGCATGCGAACTATGTGGCCTACCCAGCGGAGCTGATCACTGTGTGGTCAGTGCTTCAATGCTGGGGATGTTGACCTGGTCGAGGACGGTAACGTTGGTGCGCCTGTCCTCCGAGGATTTGTCTGATCTTGCGGAGACATCATTGGTGGTACTTGAAGTGTCTACCGTACATGGTCCATGTTTCTGAGCCATACAGGAGGGCGGGTATTACTACAGCCCTGTAGACCATGAACTTGGTGACAGTTTTCAAACAGTCTTTTCTTCAGGTGGCTGAAGGCTGCACTGGTGCACTGGAGGCGGTGTTGGATCTCGTCAATGCCTGCTCTTGTTGATGGGAGGCTCCCGAGATAAGGGAAGTGGTCCACGTTGTCGAGGGCCATGTCGTGGATCTTGATGACTGGGGGGGGCAGTGCTGTGCGGCGAGGACAGGCTGATGGAGGACTTTTGTCTTACTGATGTTTAGCGTGAAGCCAATGCTTTCGTATGCCTCAGTAAATACGTCGACTATGTCCTGGAGTTCAGCCTCTGTGTGTGCGCAGATGCAGGTGTCGTTCGTGTACTGTAGCTCGACGACAGATGTTGGTTGGGGTGGTCTTGGACCTGGCCTGGAGATGGCGAAGGTTGAACAGGTTCCCACTGGTTCTGTAGTTTAATTCCACTCCAGCGGGGAGCTTGTCGACTGTGAGGTGGAGCATGGCAGCGAGGAAGATTGAGAAGAGGGTTGGGGCGATGACACAGCCCTGCTTGACCCTGGTCCAGACGTAATTTGGGTCTGTGATGGATCCGTTGTTAAGGATCGCGGCCTGCATGTCGTTGTGGAGCAGGCGGAGGATGGTGACGTACTTTTGGGGGCATCTGAAACGGAGGAGGATGCTCCATAGACCCTCGCGGTTGACAGTGTCAAAGACCTTTGTAAGGTCAAAGAAGGCTGGTGCTGATCCCTGCAGCTGTCGCGCTGCAAAGAAATCATGCCCGTTGTGCCCCGTAGGGGATGAAATCTGCACTGCGACTCTGGGATGAGCTCCTCGGCCACAGGGAGAAGACGGTTGAGGAGGACTCTAGCGACACTTTTCCAGTGGCTGATAACGGGGAGATTCCTCTGTACTTACCGCAGTCAGATTTGTCCCCTTTTTTAAAGATGGTCACGATCATTGCATGTCTGAGATGTCCAGGCATGCTCTCCTCCCTCCAGATGAGAGAGATGAGGTCATGTATTCACGCCCACAGTGCCTCTCCGCCATACTTCAATGCTTCAGCAGGAATTCCATCCGCTCTCGTATCCTTGTTGTTTTCTAGCTGTCTTATGGCTTTTTCTACCTCGTGCAGTGTTGAGGTTTTACTGAGGTGCTGGAGGGTAGCATGCTGCGGAATGGAATCGAGAACACTCGAGTCAAAGGCAGAGTCTCAATTGAGGAGATCTTCGAATACAGAGTTTTATTGCGAGACACAGAGATTCTCCATTACACTGACTTTTTTATTCTATAAGACCTGCATTTATATATAAAGTGCCTTTCACGACCATTGGACGTCTCAAAGTGCTTTACAGTTCATGAAGTACTTTTTATAGTGTTGTCACTGTTGTAATGTAGGAAACGCGGCAGCCAATTTGCGCTCAGTGGTCTCCCAGAAACAGCAATGTGATAATGACCAGATAATTTGTTTTTGTTGGGTTGATTGAGTGATAAATATTGGCCAGGACACGGAGGATAACTCCCTTGCTTCTCTTTGAAATGGTGCCATGGGATCTTTTACGTACACCTGAGCGGGCAGAAAAGGGTCTTGGTTTAACGTCTCATCTGAAAGATGGCACCTCTGATGTTGTAGCATTCCCTCAGTACTGCACAGGAATGTCAGCCTAGATTTTCGTACTCAAGTGAGGCGGTATGGGTTGAATTGAAGAACAAAAAATGGGCGATCACACTGCTGGTAGCCTACTATAGAGCCCCCAAACAGTCAGAGCGAGATAGAAGTGCAAATATGTAGGCACATTTCTGAGAAGTGTAAAAACTATACTGCAGTAATAGTAGGGGATTTCAACTACCCTAATATTAACTGGGATAAAATGAGTGTGAATGGTATAGAGAGTGCGGAATTTCTAAAATGCATTCAGGAGAACCTTTTTTTAATAGCCAGTATATAATAAGTCCAACAAGGGAGGGGGCGGTTCTGGACTTAGTTTTAGGAAGTGAAGCTGGGCAGGTGGAAGGGGTATCAGTGGGAGAGCATTTTGGTGTTTGTGATCATAATTCAGTTAGATTTAGGGTAGTTATGGAAAAGGACAAAGATAGACCAGCAATAAAAGTTCTCAATTGGGGGAAAGCCAATTTTGATGAGCTGATATGTGATTTAGATAAAGTGGACTGGAAACAGCTACTTGAAGGTAAATAAGCGTCGGAGCAGTGGGAGGCATTCAAGGAGGAGTTCCGGAGGGTTCGGAGCAAGTAAGTTCGCTTGAAGAAAAAGGGTGGGACGAACAAATCTAGAGCTCCCTGGATGTCAAGAGACATACAGGGTAGGATAAAGGAAAAAAAAGGAGACTTATGACAGATACCGAGGGTTCAATACTGCAGAAACTCTAATAGGAGTACAGTAAGTGCAGAGGAAATTAGGAAAGCAAAGAGACAGCATGGAAAAATTTGGGCAAGTAAAATCAAGGAAAATCCAAAGATGTTTTATAAATAAATTAAGAGCAAGAGGATAACTAAAGAAAGAGAAGGGTCGATTAGAAACCATAAAGGTAATCTGTGCGTGGAGGCGGAAGATGTGGGTATGGTACTTAATGAATACTTTGTGTCGTTTTCACAAGAGAAGGGTGATGCAGACATTGCAATCAGGGAGGAGCAGTGTGAAATATTAGATGAGAGAAACATACTGAGAGAGGAAGTATTAAGGGGCTCAGCAGCTTTGAAAGTGGATAAATCCTCAGGCCCGGATGAACTGTAGCCCAGGCTGTTAAGAGAAGCAAAAGATGAAATAGCAGAGGCTCTGACCATCATTTTTAAATCCTCTCCAGCTACAGGAGTGGTACTGGAGGACTGCTAATGTTGTACCTTTGTTTAAAAAGGGAAAAAGGGATAGACTAAGTAATTACAGGCCAGTCAGCCTAACCTCAGTGGTGGGGAAATTATTGGAGAAAATTCTGAGGGACAGGATGAATCTTCATAGAAAGACGTGGATAATCCAGGACAGTCAGCACGGATTTGTTAAGGGAAGGTCGTATCTGAATAATGTGATTTTTTTTTTGAGGAGGTAACAAGGAGGTTTGGTGAGGGTAGTGCGTTTGATGTAGTGCATATGGATTTTAGCAAGGCATTTGATAATGTCCCACATGGCAGACTGGTCACGAAAGTAAAAGCCCATGGGATCCGGGGCAAAGTGGCAATTGGATCCAAAATTGGCTCAGAGGCAGGAAGCAAAGGGTAATGGTTGATGGGTGTTTTTATGACTGGAAGGCTGTTTCAGGATGTAGTTCAGGACCTAGAATATTAGGTCCTTCATTGAAATACCTGTGAACTCATCCTTTTTTTGGCGTGTAAGCAAGTCATTCTCGTTTCGAGGGATAGTCTATGATGATGTATCAATGATTTAGACTTGAATGTAGCGGTCTGATTAAGAAGTTTGCAGATGATACGAACATCGGCTGTGTGGTTGATACTGAAGAAGAAAGCTGTAGACTGCAGAAAGATATTAATGGACTGGACAGGTGGGCTGAACATTGGCAAATGGAATTCAATCTGTAGAAGTGTGAGGTAATGCATTTGGGGAGAACATAACATAAGAACATAAGAATTAGGAACAGGAGTAGGCCATCTAGCTTCGAGCCTGCTCCGCCATTCAAAAAGATCATGGCTGATCTGGCCGTGGACTCAGCTCCACTTACCTGCCCACTCCCCATAACCCTTAATTCCCTTATTGGTTAAAAATCTATCTATCTGTGATTTGAAGGCTAACAATGGAGGGCTAACAAGGCAAGAGAATACACATTAAATGGTACGACACTGAGAAATGTAGAGGAACAAAGGGACCTTGGAGAGCATGTCCACAGATCGCTGAAGGTAGCTGGCCAGGTAGATAAGGTGGATAAGAAGGCATACGGAATACTTACCTTTATTAGCCGAGGCATAGAATACAAGAGTAGGGAAGTTATGCTTGAACTGTATAAAACTCTAGTTAGGCCACAGCTAGAGTACTGCGTGCAGTTCTGGTCACCACATTGCAGGAAAGATGTGATTGCACTAGAGAGGGTACAGAGAAGATTTATGAGGATGTTGCCTGGACTGGAGAATTTCAGCTACGGTAAAAGATTGGATAGGGTGGGTTTGTTTTTTTTGGAACAGAGGAGGCTGAGGGGAAACCTGATTGAGGTGTATAAAATTAGAACCAATGTCCTAGGGGGGGAGTGTTTGCTAGTGCTGTTGGGGAGGATTTAAACTAATATGGCAGGGGGATGGGAACCAATGCAGGGAGACAGAGGGAAACAAAAAGGAGGCAAAAGCAAAAGACAGAAAGGAGATGAGGAAACGTGGAGGGCAGAGAAACCCAAGGCAAAGAACAAAAAGGGCCACTGTACAGCAAAATTCTAAAAGGACAAAGGGTGTTAAAAAAACAAGCCTGAAGGCTTTGTGTCTTAATGCAAGGAGTATCCGCAATAAGGTGGATGAATTAATTGTGCAAATAGATGTTAACAAATATGATGTGATTGGGATTACGGAGACGTGGCTCCAGGATGATCAGGGCTGGGAACTCAACATCCAGGGTTATTCAACATTCAGGAAGGATAGAATAAAAGGAAAAGGAGGTGGGGTAGCATTGCTGGTTAAAGAGGAGATTAATGCAATAGTTAGGAAAGACATTAGCTTGGATGATGTGGAATCTATATGGGTAGAGCTGCAGAACACCAAAGGGCAAAAAACGTTAGTGGGAGTTGTGTACAGACCTCCAAACAGTAGTAGTGATGTTGGGGAGGGCATCAAACATGAAATTAGGGGTGTGTGCAATAAAGGTGCAGCAGTTATAATGGGTGACTTTAATATGCACATAGATTGGGCTAGCCAAACTGGAAGCAATACGGTGGAGGAGGATTTCCTGGAGTGCATAAGGGATGGTTTTCAAGACCAATATGTCGAGGAACCAACTAGGGGGGAGACCATCTTAGACTGGGCGTTGTGTAATGAGAGAGAATTAATTAGCAATCTCGTTGTGCGAGGCCCCTTGGGAAAGAGTGACCATAATATGGTGGAATTCTGCATTAGGATGGAGAATGAAACAGTAAATTCAGAGACCATGGTCCAGAACTTAAAGAAGGGTAACTTTGAAGGTATGAGGCGTGAATTGGCTAGGATAGATTGGCGAATGATACTTAGGGGGTTGACTGTGGATGGGCAATGGCAGACATTTAGAGACCGCATGGATGAATTACAACAATTGTACATTCCTGTCTGTCGTAAAAATAAAAAAGGGAAGGTGGCTCAACCGTGGCTATCTAGGGAAATCAGGGATAGTATTAAAGCCAAGGAAGTGGCATACAAATTGGCCAGAAATAGCAGCGAACCTGGGGACTGGGAGAAATTTAGAACTCAGCAGAGGAGGACAAAGGGTTTGATTAGGGCAGGGAAAATGGAGTACGAGAAGAAGCTTGCAGGGAACATTAAGGCGGATTGCAAAATTTTCTATAGGTATGTAAAGAGAAAAAGGTTAGTAAAGACAAACGTAGGTCCCCTGCAGTCAGAATCAGGGGAAATCATAACGGGGAACAAAGAAATGGCAGACCAATTGAACAAGTACTTTGGTTCGGTATTCACTAAGGAGGATACAAACAACCTTCCGGATATAAAAGGGGTCAGAGGGTCTAGTAAGGAGGGGGAACTGAGGGAAATCTTTATTAGTCGGAAAATTGTGTTGGGGAAATTGATGGGATTGAAGGCCGATAAATCCCCAGGGCCTGATGGACTGCATCCCAGAGTACTTAAGGAGATGGCCTTGGAAATAGCGGATGCATTGACAGTCATTTTCCAACATTCCATTGACTCTGGATCAGTTCCTATGGAGTGGAGGGTAGCCAATGTAACCCCACTTTTTAAAAAAGGAGGGAGAGAGAAAGCAGGGAATTATAGACCGGTCAGCCTGACCTCAGTAGTGGGTAAAATGATGGAATCAATTATTAAGGATGTCATAGCAGTGCATCTGGAAAATGGTGACATGATAGGTCCAAGTCAGCATGGATTTGTGAAAGAGAAATCATGCTTGACAAATCTTCTGGAATTTTTTGAGGATGTTGCCAGTAAAGTGGACAAAGGAGAACCAGTTGATGTGGTATATTTGGACTTTCAGAAGGCTTTCGACAAGGTCCCACACAAGAGATTAACGTGCAAAGTTAAAGCACATGGGATTGGGGGTAGTGTGCTGACGTGGATTGAGAACTGGTTGTCAGACAGGAAGCAAAGAGTAGGAGTAAACGGGTACTTTTCAGAATGGCAGGCAGTGACTAGTGGGGTGCCGCAAGGTTCTGTGCTGGGGCCCCAGCTGTTTACATTGTACATTAATGATTTAGACGAGGGGATTAAATGCAGTATCTCCAAATTTGCGGATGACACTAAGTTTGGTGGCAGTGTGAGCTGCGAGGAGGATGCTATTAGGCTGCAGAGTGACTTGGATAGGTTAGGTGAGTGGGCAAATGCATGGCAGATTAAGTATAATGTGGATAAATGTGGTGGTAAAAACAGAGAGACAGACTATTATCTGAATGGTGACAGATTAGGAAAAGGGAAGGTGCAACGACTCCTGGGTGTCATGATACATCAGTCATTGAAGGTTAGTATGCAGGTACAGCAGGCGGTTAAGAAAGCAAATGGCATGTTGGCCTTCATTGCGAGGGGATTTGAATACAGGGGCAGGGAGGTGTTGCTACAGTTGTACAGGGCATTGGTGAGGCCACACCTGGAGTATTGTGTACAGTTTTGGTCTCCTAACTTGAGGAAGGACATTCTTGCTATTGAGGGAGTGCAGCGAAGATTCACCAGACTGATTCCCGGGATGGCGGGACTGACCTCTCAAGAAAGACTGGATCAACTGGGCTTGTATTCACTGGAGTTCAGAAGAATGAGAGGGGACCTCACGGAAACGTTTAAAATTCTGACGGGTTTAGACAGGTTAGATGCAGGAAGAATGTTCTCAATGTTGGGGAAGTCCAGAACCAGGGGTCACAGTCTAAGGATAAGGGGTAAGCCATTTAGGACCGAGATGAGGAGAAACTTCTTCAGCCAGAGAGTGGTGAACCTGTGGAATTCTCTACCACAGAAAGTAGTTGAGGCCAATTCACTAAATATATTCAAAAGGGAGTTAGATGAAGTCCTTACTACTAGGGGGATCAAGGGTTATGGCGAGAAAGCAGGAAGGGGGTACTGAAGTTTCATGTTCAGCCATGAACTCATTGAATGGCGGTGCAGGCTAGAAGGGCTGAATGGCCTGCTCCTGCACCTATTTCCTATGTTTCTATGTTTCTATGAGGGGCCCAGATAGAGTGGATAGGAGGACCTATTTCCCTTACAAGAGGGGTCAACAACCAGGAGTCATAGATTTAAACTAATTGGTAGGAGGGTGGTGGGGGTTTGGAAATCACCACCTGAAAGGATGGTAGAGGCAGAAATGCTCACCACATGGATGTGCACTTGAAGTGCTGTAAACTACAGGGATTTGGACCAAGAACTGGAAAGTGAGATTAGGATGGATAGCTCTTTGTCGGCCGGCACAGACACGATGGGCCGAAATGGCCTCCTTCCGTGCTGTAAATTTCTATGATTCTACTTCTATGATTCTATTGAACCCACAATCGTCTGACTTAGAGACGAGGGTGCTACCAACTGAGCCACTAGTTACCACTATCAGTGGGGTACTGTGTGCAGTTTGGGGCTCCACACTCTCGGAATGATATTGAGGTAATAGAGAGGGTCCATTGCAGATTCATTTGAATAATTCCTGGTATGAGGAAATACAAATAGGAAGGAAGACTTTAAAAATTGGGATTGTTTTCATTAGAAACGAGGAGATTAAGGGTTGATTTGATTGCAGGACAGAGATTGATTGCTAGGTTTAATCAACAACTGCATGACCGTTGAATTGTGCGACTATCAAGATGGTAGAAGGTGAACTAGATAGGCCTTGGTCTTTTTTCGTTTAGGAATTCCTATCTACCGTTAAGAGTGGATAGAAACCGACTGTTTGCACCAATTGAAGGGTCTAGAACGAGGAGATGTCAATATTAGATTAAATGCAAGAGATGTACATCAGGGAAAAAAGAGGGTTGTGACATTGGAGTGCAGGACCAGAATTAGTGATTGAAATGGCAAAAATAGCTTAGATAGATGGTTACAAGAAAGGGGAATAAAGCTGCACAGAGCAGGCACATTGCATTAGGACTCCTACTCATGTGAAGGATAAACACCAGTATGGATTGGTTAACATAGCAACATAGAAAATATGTGCAGGAGTAGGTCATTCGGCCCTTCGAGCCTGCACCACCATTCAATAAGGTCATGGCTGATCATTCCCCCAGTACCCCTTTCCTGCTTTCTCTCCTTAGCCGTAAGGGCCATATCTAACACCCTCTTGAACATATCCAATGAACTGGCATCAACAACTCTCTGCGGCAAGGAATTCCACAGGTTAACAACTCTCTGAGTGAAGAAGTTTCTCCTCTTCTCAGTCCTAAATGGCCTACCCCTTATCCTAAGACTGTGTCCCCTGGTTCTGGACTTCCCCAACATCAGGAACATTCGACCCGCATCGAACCTGTCCAGTCCAGTCCCGTCCTGTCCCGTCAGAATCTTATGTTTCTATGAGATCCCCGCTCATCCTTCTAACTCCAATGTATAAAGGCCTAGTTGATCCAGTCTCTCCTCATATGTCAGTCCAGCCATCCCGGAATCAGTCTGGTGAACTTTCGTTGCACTCCATCAATAGCAAAAACGTCCTTCCTCAGATTAGGAGACCAAAACTGAACACAATATTCCAGGTGAGGCCTCACCAAGGCACTGTACAACTGCAATAAGACCTCCCTGTTCCTATACTCAAATCCCCTAGCGATGAAGGCCAACATACCATTTGCCTTCTTCACCGCCTGCTGTACCTGCATGTCAACTTTCAATGACTGATGAACCATGACATCCAGGTCTCGTTACACCTCCCATTTTCCTAATCTGCTACCATTCAGATAATATTCTGTCTTTGTGTTTTTGCCCCCAAAGTGGATAACCTCACCTTTATCCACATTATACTGCATCTGCCATGCATTTGCCCACTCACTTAACCTGTCCAAGTCACCCTGCAGCCTCTTAGCATCCCCCTCACAGCTCACACCGCCACCCAGTTTAGTATCATCTGCAAACTTGGAGATATTACACTCAATTCCTTCATCTAAATCATTGATGTATATTGTAAAGAGCTGGGGTACCAACACTGAGCCCTGCGGCACTCCACGAGTTACTGCCTGCCATTCTGAAAAGGACCCGTTTATCCGTACTCTGCTTCCTGTCTGCAACCAGTTCTCTATCCACGTCAGTATATTACCCCCAATACCATGTGCTTTGATTTTGCACACCAATCTCTTGTGTGGGACCTTGTCAAAAGCCTTTTGAAAGTCCAAATACACCACATCCACTGGTTCTCCCTTGTCAACTCTACTAGTTACATCCTCAAAAAATTCCAGAAGATTTGTGAAGCATGATTTCCCCTTCATAAATCCATGCTGACTTGGACCGATCTGTCACTGCTTTCCAAATGCGCTGCTATTTCATCCTTAATAATTGATTCCAACATTTTCCCCACTGCTGATGTCAGGCTAACTGGTCCATAATTTCCCGCTTTCTCTCTCCCTCCCTTTTTAAAAAGTGGTGTTACATTAGCTACCCTCCAGTCCATAGGAACTGACCCAGAGTTGATAGACTGTTGGAAAATGATCACCAATGCATCCACTATTTCTAGGGCCACTTCCTTAAGTACTCTGGGATGCAGACTATCAGGCCCCGGGGATTTATCGGCCTTCAATCCCATCAATTTCCCTAACACAATTTCCTGCCTGATAAAGATATCCTTCAGTTCCTCTTTCTCACTCGACCCTCGGTCGCCGAGTACTTCTGGAAGGTTATTTAAGTCTTCCTTCGTGAAAGAACCAAAGTATTTGTTCAATTGGTCTGCCATTTCTTTGTTTCCCATTCACCTGAATCCGACTGCAAGGGTCCTACGTTTGTCTTCACTAATCTTTTTCTCTTCACATATCTATAGCAGCTTTTGCAGTCAGTTTTTATATTCCCAGCAAGCTTCTTCTCTTACTCTATTTTCCCCCTCTTAATTAAACCCTTTGCCCTCCTCTGCTTAATTCTAAATTTCTCCCAGGCCTCAGGTTTGTTGCTTTTTCTGGCCAATTTATATGCCTCTTCCTTGGATTTAACACTATCCTTAATTTCCCTTGTTAGCCATGGTTGAGCCACCTTCCCCGTTTTATTTTTACTCCAGACAGGGATGTAAAATTGCTGAAGTTCACCCGTATGATCTTTAAATGTTTATCCACCGTCAACCCTTAAAGTATCATTTGCCAGTCTATTCTAGCCAATTCACGCTTCAAACCATCAAAGTTATCTTTCCTTAAGTTCAGGACCCTAGTTTCTGAATTAACTGTGTCACTCTCAGCCTAATAAAGAATTCTACCATGTTATGGTCACTCTTCCCCAAGAGGCCTCGCTAGATTGCTAATTAGTCCTTTCTCATTACCCATCACCCAGTCTCGGATGGCCAGCTCCCTGGTTGGTTCCTCGACATATTGGTCTAGAAAACCATCCCTGATACACTCCAGGAAATCCTCCTCCACCGCATTGCTACCAGTTTGGTTAGCCCTATCAATATGTAGATTAAAGTCTCCCATGATAGCTGCTGTACCTTTATTGCATACATCTCTAATTTCTTGTTTGATGTTGTCCCCAATCTCATTACTACTGTTTGGATGTCTTTAGAATTTTGCTGTTTGCCTTAGGTTTCTCTGCCCTCCACTTTTACTTTTCTTCTTTCTAGCTTTTGTTTCTGCCCCCATTCTACTTCCCTCTGTCTCCCTGCATAGGTTCCCATATTAGTTTAGCTCCTCCCCAACAGCACTAGCAAACACTCCCCCTAGGAAATTGGTTCCGGTCCTGCCCAGGTGCAGACCGTCCGGTTTGTACTGGTCCCACCTCCCCCAGAACCAGTTCCAATGTCCCAGGAATTTGAATCCCTCCCTTCTGTACCGCTCCTCAAGCCAAGTATTCATCCTGGTTAGGCTGTGTTGTAATTTTATGTAGTACTAATGATATCCCAGTGTAATCAACTCAAAAAAATCTCTCAAAGTGCTCCCTTTTTAGAACCAATAAAAGACAAAGGAAACTTATCAAATTAAATCTTATTTCCATTATTCACTCAGCACTCCAATCCCTGCGGCATCCACTGGTCATGGAAGGCCTCAAGCATACATCACTGTGTGGTCTTTCAGTACTGATGGTATGCTGCATTTTTAGAGTTTTTTTTTTGGATAAACATAACCTATGATGAGCTGTTAAACCGAGCAGTAAAAAAAATCCAAAGCCGCTATTGAAGAAAATCACGAGGTTCTGCCATTTGTGTGTCAAACACCATCAGAACAGATTGACTGGTAATTTTTCCTCCTCATTTTTTTGGAACCTTGCTGTGCACAAATTAGCTGCTGTGTGTGCTCATCAAGCAACAGTAACTGCACTTCAAAAATGATTTGTTGGCTGTCAATCACTTTGGGACATTGTGAGGGTGTGAAATGTGCGCTTCTAAATGCAAATTTGCTTTTTTTTTATGTTACAAGCCCACGACACAAAATTGTCAAAAATTGGTTCTTAATTGGCAATCTTGCTCAGAGGGAAATGGGAACTATCATAGATTGGGTAGTTAAGGTTTATTGTATGAGCATGGCTTTAAGACATGTTGAGGTTAACTGAGCTGGGTGAGTTTTACTTTGCATCTGCAATACTTGACATGGAAGTGTTCAATACTGGGTCCCTGGTGAACAGGATGGCAAAATGTTTCATTCCTGACCCTCATCCTAAAAATCTTAACATTAAGAATGCTTTTTTGAGGCATGGAAGTTATTAAAGGTTCAATATAGAGCCTAACGTCCGTTGCACACACTTTCATGATGAACGCTTATGCACATCATAAAATTAAGTTTTTTTTTGTTGGGTAGTTGTAGTTAAGTGATGACATGAAAAAGGAAAGAAAACAACAGAGCACATGACCACTAGTGAACTGATGAGAATGCACTGTGAAACGCCTACTTTCGAAAAAATGTCAGCCGATTGGGAGAACCAAGAGCAATGTGTTGTGGGAGGACAAAATTACATTCCTGCCAGAATTATGAACTTTTAATGTGGAGCACTTGAGATAGGATTTGTCTTGTTTCAATCTGTTTTGCTGGAGAGTGGAACTACCTCCCATTCACCCTAACCTTCCCGCAAATGGGCAGAGATAATTCCTTTCATTCACCAGCGGAATCAAATGTTCTTGGGTCAATTAATGCACTGCCTGCTATATAACATGGAACTTCTTTTCCACTGCCCCACCAATGTACCTCAAAGTTAACTTCAGAGGAGCACTACCTTGTGCCATCAATTTAAGTTTTTCCACTTCCAAAAGCAGTAATACTTAGGACCATAGAGTGAAGAATGAAATTGCCAACCAGTGGAAATTTCTGTGCTATGAAAGAAAGAAAGGCTTATATTTATGTAGTGCTTTTCACAACCACCAAACGTCTCAAAACTCTTTCCAGCCAATTAAGTACTTTTGGAGTGTAGTCACTGTTGTAATGTGGGAAACATGGCAGCCAACTTGCGCACAGCGAACTCACAAACAGCAATGTGATAATGACCAGATCATCTGTTTTTGTTATGTTGAACAAAGGTTCACCTGACTGATCCCTGGGATAGGGGTTTGTCCTATGAGGAGAGATTGAATAGACCAGTGCATTGCTAAAGGAGTGCTGCACTGTCGGAGGTGCCGTCTTTCGGATGAGACGTTAAACCGAAGCCCCGTCTGCTCTCTCAGGTGGACATAAAAGATCCCATGGCACTATTTCGAAGAAGAACAGGTGAGTTATCCCCAATATCCTGGCCAATATTTATCCCTCAATCAACATAACAATAACAGATTATCTGGTCATTATCACATTGCTGTGTGTGGGAACTTGTTGTGCACAAGTTGGCTGTGCATTTCCCACATTACAACAATAACTGTACTTCCCAAAAGTACTTCATTGGCTGTAAAGCGCTTTGAGGCGGCCGGTGGTCGTGAAAGGTGCTATATAAATGCAAGTCTGTCTTCCTTTATATTCCCTAGAATTTAGAAGAATGAGAGGTGATCTCATTGAAACATATAACATTCTTACAGGGTTTGACGGGGTAGATCCTGGGAGGATGTTTCTCCTGTCTGGGGCGTCTGGAACCAGGGGTCACAGTCTCAGAATAAGGGTTGGTATGTCTGACTGATTTGAGGAGAAATTTCTTCACTCAGAGGATGGTGAATCTTTGGAATTCTCTATCCCAGATGGCTGTGGATGCTCAGTCGTCGAGTATATTCAAGACTGAGATAGATAGATTTTTGAATTTTAAGGGATAGTGCAAGAAGATGGAGTTGAGATAGAAGATCAGCTATGATCTTATTGAATGGCGGAGAAAGCTCGAAGGGCCAAGTGGCCTACTCCTCCTATTTCTTTTAAGAACATCTTGTGTTCTTAATGGACCTGATTTTGCACTCCCCACGGGCACATACGAGGTGCGCATGCGCCCACGGGGTCCCCGCAAGTTCCGGGTTTAGATATGCGAAGTTCATGCGCCTAAACCAGGAACTTGCGCTCTGTCAAGAATTCTATTGACAGATCCACTGCATCCGAAAGTAAAGGGCCTCCGTGGGCGGAGATTTGGGCTATTTACTCACTCCTGTCCAACGAATGTCCTTCAAATTCTTACGACTGATTAAAAACAGTTCTTGCACCTGCATTTATCAGCATAAATCTTTTAAAGTACAGAAAAATACGTTAATAAAAAATTTGAAGTCCTGTTAAAGAAGGTAAGTTTATTTTTAGACCCTTTAAAACATGTAAATTTCTTTAAAAATAAATAAAATTTTTGTATTAAATAATTTAAATTCCATTTTAATTAATTTTAAATATGTGATAGTTTAAAAAAAGTTATTTTCAGTGTTTCTGTGTTTTGGGGGGGCGAGGTGGTATTCGCATTCATACTAATGGTGGTTCCGTATACTGTATATGAATTGGGCCGGCCCACGTGATCCCAGTGATGTGTACAAAATCCATACGCTGCTGGGATACGTGTGCCTCTACTATGAAGGCCTTCGTGTAGAGGCCCAGGACCACAAGTCTCCGGGACCACCAGGTACTTTTGTCGAAATGTTTGAGGTCTGAGGCCTTTATACTCAGACCCCACTTTCCCCTTTGACAAGTGCAGTATCCACCCACAGGCATCTTCCACCCTTCAGGATGGAGGTCCTTCATTGAAACACCTGTGACCTCATCTTTTTTGGCATGGAAGCAAGTCATCCTCATTTTGAGGGACTACCTATGATGATGATGATGAGGTAAAGTAAGGAATTATTGAGCTCTGAATTTGTTCCAATTATCTCGCTTTCCCTTTCCTTCTCAGCTAAATTTCAGGGTTAGGTTTTATAGCAGGGCCAATCTCTAGAAACTGCAGTTTGCTATTTAATTTGTACAGACTTTGTGATTTGTAATTATTAGTAATGATTTAAAATTCAACCTGTTTCTATATTGCAGTAGCTTTATTTTTTTTTTGCTGCTACAGTAGCTGCAAACATTTTACTGGCCAGCTGTCCCTCTCCTCCCCAGTGGCCAAATCTTAGGGAAAAAAATCATTCTCAGGATATGGGGGTTACTTGGCAAGGCTGACGTTTATTGTCCATCCCAGAATTGCTGGATTGATGCAACTGAGTGGCTTGCTCGGCCACTTCAGAATGCAGTTAAGAGTCGATCACGTTGGGAAGGTACTGGAGTAACACATAGGCCAGACTGGGTAGGTGTTTGTTTTCTAAAGGGTACTCGTGAACCCATTGGGTTTTAACGATAATCCCACTGCTTCTCAGTGTCACTTTTTTACAGACAGCTGCTTTTAATTCCAGAATTTAAATTCCCAAACTGCTCTTGTGGGATTTTAAACTCATGTTCTCGGGGTTGTCAGTACAGTAACCTAACCACTGCACTAAAAGCTTCTCATTAGCCCCAATTTTCCCCAAGTATAAATAATGGCGTACACTTACCTGTACACACATTTCTTTGAGGACCGTCAGCGGCGAGAAAAAAAAAATGCCTAGTTTCCCTTTAAAGGAAATCTCCATGATGCGCGGCGCTACCCGAGTCCATCTAGGGGCGCGGTGCTAAGAGTGTGCGCCTAGAATCCATTGCGCATGCGCTGAAAGAAAGAAAAAGACCAACTCACTGCGCATGTACAGAAAAACTGCGCATGTACAGAAAAACTGCGCATGCACAAAAAAACGTATGCGCTGTAAAAAAAAATTGTCTCGTGTGGAGGATCTTTGGCCTAGGATAGCACCGGGCCGCATGCGTGGAGGACCTTCGGCCGAGGATGGCTGCGTGGAGGATTTGAAAAAAGCTGCTTTTGGTGTTTGTGGAAAGAAGACTCCTGTTAATATGGTGATTTTGGCTGCCATGTGAATTAAGAAGGCTTCCCTGGACTTTAGGATTATCTGAAGATTTGGGGCCACTTTTTACCTCGATGGAAAAGGCGAGTGGTGAAGACTTCTGTTTAATTTGTCTGCTGATAGTTCCCTCAACGAAGGGGGAGCATTAATGGTATGTTTTCTTTTAGCTGCATATGGTTGATTGAAAATAGCAAGGGAGGCCCTTTGGCCGGGGATAGGAGCGGGCCAGCACGGATTTCTTTAACTGTGGGTAAGGCTTTTTTCTATAGTGCTGCTTGTGTCTGTGTGCGGATTTTTAAAAATCGTTGCTGGGGAAGGTTGGTCTTGTGTCCCGAAATGGCACGTAAACTGCTTTTCAACGCACACCAGCGCCAGAATGTATGGCGCCAAACATTCTGGCGCTGGTAGTCGGCGCCGGCACCCCAATATTGGTGCATCTTTTCGCTAACCTTCAGCGCCAGAAAAATCGCTCAGTGCTGGGCAAAATTGAGGCCATTATGCTATAATCTTTCTCTTTTTAAATGCTCACATGAGATGTGCCATTTCTAAACTAAGAAAGCACTTGCCAATACTGTTCCTTTTGAAACAGCTGCTGGTTGGTGCACAGGAGATGTGCGACTTCCACTCCAAACTGTCTACCATCTTTGTAGCATCATCTCCAGATTATCTGGCTGAGATAATTTTACTACTTGAGATATTGTGAAAACAGCTTGTGCTGTACTGTACTGTGGTGTAATACATTATTGAGATGTTCCAGCAGTTCATCTAAATTCATAAAAATGTGTAGCTCCAGATACTGTAATTATTGAAATGTAGTCCCTCGGATGGTGTATTCAAACGGCTGCCATACTTCCAAAACAAAATGGAGTAAGTTTCACGTTAATATACTTTTCAAAATGGGAGGTGTAACTGCATGTTGTTTCTTTCTTCAGATCACCCAGGTGCTAAATGGAGTCAGAACAATTGTTTTCTAGAGGATATTACCGAAACAGTTACAACAGTATAACCAGTGCGAGCAGTGATGAGGAATTGCTAGATGGAGCAGGAGTTATCATGGACTTCACAGGATCTGAGGATGACAACCTGCTGGATGGTGATGTTTCTACAGGTGAGTGTCGTGTTCTTGCTTTATCTATCATTGTACTTGTGTAAACAGTACCGAGTCCTGCATTGCCAATACAGGTTGAACCTCCCTTATCGGAACTCTTGGGATCTGGCCTGTTCCGGATAAGGGATTTTTCCAGATGAGGGGTGATCACGTTAAATTGGATAGTACAGGTACTGAGCAAGGGGATATTGGGGCTGGGAGTGCGGCAGAGAGACCGTGGCGGGGGTGGGGAGGGGGGATCGCAGCCAGCGATTGCAGTAGTCGGCAGCCAGGAAGGACTTCAATTTGTTCATTTCGGAGTTTTGCGCATGTGCTACCTGGTGGCTGGGAATGGTTCGGGACGAGGGATGGTTCTGGATAAAGGAGTTCCGGATAAGGGAAGTTCAACTTGTATTTGTTTTGTTTTTGTGGGCCCAGGAGGAGTGCTCCTTTTGTTTTTGTGGGCCCAGGAATAGATGTCTTGCATCTCACCTAATCATCTTGTACAATATAATCCATCTTTTAACAAATTTCATCATTTAGTGGGTTAAAATGTACATTAAATTAGATGAATTTTTGGAATATTGTGCTCCTAAAGTACCATTATAATCATTCTTGGTTGATTTATAATATATACTAGCACGTTTCCATTAGTTTTGCTCACAGTGAGTCAGAGGTTTCATTGTTGTAGTTGGGTGAGCGAGGCGTGCAAGCCTACATGCAAACAATTTGGAAAGAAGTTTGAAAGAAATCTTCTAGGGCCCGTGAAGTTTGATATGATGCTGAAAATAAATAAACGGGGCGCTGACTTCGACTTTTGCCTGAATCGGGTGCATTGCAATCACACCGTCTGCTCAAAGTTGGCCTCAGGAAGTTATTTCAATGCTGCTGATAAGCTCCGGGTACCAAATGGATGCCCTGCTGCAGCTAGGCAGTTATGGGAGGACAAGAAACCTGCCTGCTCCCATACTGAGCCAGTCGCAAGGATAGGCCTGGGCCAGGGAAGAGACAGTCCCTGGCTGGGAGGGCCACGCACCAGCCAGTAGCAAAGAGCACTCCTGGCCCACAAAACCAAAAATTAAAACATTTCACTGGTTGCTTTTTTTTGCGTGGCCTCTAGTGGTTCCTTTAAGGACTGCTGTTTAGGCTGCTCATTAGAACAAATATAAAAAATGCATAGGACACTTGGAATTGAATTAAGTGGCTTGGCTTCTACCTGGGAAACACAATATTCTGTCCGATAGCAAGTGTCAGCCATGACTCTGTTGGTAGCATTCACACCTCCTAAGTGAAAAGTGGTTCAAGTCCCACTCCAGGGACTTGATTCAGTGCTGAAGTGTCGGCAGTGCCATCTTTCAGATGAGACGTTAAACCTGGATCCTCTCTGTTCTTTCAGCTGTATATAAAAGATCCAATAGCACTATTTTGAAAAGAGCAGTGTGTCCTGGCCGATATTTATCCCTCAACCAGCATCATGAAAATAGATTGTCTGGTCATTATCTCGATGCTGTATGTGGGACCTTGTGCCGTGTATCCTTACATTACAACAGTCACTACACTTCAAAAGTACTTCAGCTAGAAGTACTTTGGAACGGTGCTATATAAATGCAAGTCCTTTGCTTTTTAAAAAATATTTCAGATGACTTGCGAGATGACTCTGTCCAAAAACAATGGCCGCACTAATCATTTGTATATGAGTTTTCCTGATCATTAACGTTCATTAAAGACAGTTTTTCTGATTTTAAATCCTTGGTTTTTCAGGGTATTATTTCAGTTTATATCTTTAGGATCAAAAACGAGGAGCGCATAAGGAGAAAAAGTGGAAATGGGCCTAAACCAGTTTCTAGCTTTGTATGCTCCTATGTGTGATGGTCTTGCTAACAAATCTCAAATACGATTTTGTAAGTTGTCAGCACAAATATATGTTGGGAGCTGTTGCTTGCTGCCTTGTTGACTTTGTTCGGCTGGAATTGATGGTCTGGAAACTCTCCTAACCTCAGGACTTCTCAATCAGGCTCAGGCCTCTGACATAAAAAACCGTTGCAGGCAATTCACATACAGAAAATGCTGATGTGTTGTGAAGTTTTACATTCATCTGGACGGTTCTATAATGTTGTATATGCTTGTGCAGAGAGCAGTAAAGCTTTCTGTGTTACCCAGGTACAAAATCCGGAATTCCGGAATCCAGTCACCGGGCGAATCCGTGGCGGGACGTTCCGAAATCTGGACTTCCCGCCTTGGCCGGCCAACCTCCTCCCCCCCACCCCCCTCAACCTCAGGTGGCCCAACCGACCCCCGCACCCTTCCTACCTCGGCCCAAGCAAAAACGTCCCGAAATCTGGAAAGGCCTCAGTCCCGAGGTTTCCGGATTTCGGACGTCACACATGTATCTGTAGTCATTGTTCTAAGGCAGTGCTTCTTTCTGTGAAGGTCATAATAAATTTGGGACTCAACAATCTGATAACTGGCACAAAACACTGGAAATTGAGTAAGTAAAATGTTATGTGCCGGTCTCAATTATTTAATTTGTAAATTCAAATTGTGGTATGAAAAATGCAGGAAATCTCAGTGGGTCAGGCAGCATCTGAGGAGAGAGAAACAGAGTTCACGTTTTTTTGGTCGATGACCCTTCATCAGAACTGGAAAAGGTTAGAGATGTAACAGATTCTTAAGGGGGAGGAGGGTGTGGAAAGAACAAAAGCGAAGGTCTGTGATAGGCACAGACCTTCCCTTTTGTTCTTTCCAACCCCCTCCTCACCCCTTCAGGGCCCCAACACTTCCTTAAGAATCTGTTACATTTTGAACAATTGCCAGTTCTGACGAAAGGTCTGAAATGTTAACTCTGTTTTTCTTTCCATAGTTGCTGCCTGACCCGCTGAGATTTCCAGCATTTTCTATTTTTATTTCAGATTCCAGCATCCGAAGTATTTTGCTTTGTGTGGTACTGAGGCTTACATTCCAGAAAGGTTCTAGGACTGCCTAGGATTATATAGGATATACGACACAGAAACAGTCCATGCCGACATTTATGCTCCACTCGAGTCTCCCCTCGTCTTTCCTCATCTAAATTGTCAGCATAACCCTCTATTCCTCTTCTCCCTCATCTGTTTGTCTAGCCTCCCCTTAAATGCCTCAATACTATTCGCTTCAACCGCTCCCTGTGGTAGCGAGTTCCACATTCTCACCACTCTTTGGGTAAAGAAGTTTCTTGGTGACTATTGGATTTCTTGGTGACTATCTTATATTGATGGACTCTAGTTCTGCTTTTCCCCACAAGAGGAAACATTGGCCCCAAGTTTCCACATGATTTGCTCCTGATTTTTAGGAGCAACTGGTGTAGAACGGAGTATCTTAGAAATTGGAATTCTCGACATTTAGTTTGCTCCAGTTCTAGTCAGTTAGAACAGTTTCACTTTGGAACAGAATTTTTTTTCCGAAAGGGGGCGTGTCCGGCCACTTATGCCTGTTTTCAAAGTTTCGTGAGTGAAAACTTACTCCAAACTAACTTAGAATGGAGTAAGTGAAGATTTTTGTACGCTTGAAAAAACCTTGTCTACACTTTAGAAAATCAGGCGTAGGTTACAAATTAGGTGTAGGGAACGAGGTGGGGGGGGGGGAAGGGAAGTCATTAAATTCTACAATCAATCCTTAGTTATACTTATACAAATATTATACAAATAAATCCAACCTGAATAAAAATTTATAAGCAAAGAAGAGATTAAATAAACCATGTTCCTACCTCTGTGAAATAGCATCAGCCTTCGAGCTGCTGTGCTTCAGGCAGGCCTTTCATGTTGGAGACAGGCAGGGGTGTGGCGTCAGTGTCTCGACGGCAGCGGCAGCAAGCTTCGAGCTGAGCTGCGGTGCTTGAGGCAGGCCTTCATTCTCTTCATGGCTGGCCGCGAAGAAGCAGCACCGGACGGACCCGAGGCCATTCGGCCATGAGATATCAGCGGCATCAGTGGCTCGACGGCAGCCGAAGATACAGCAGCAGCCTTCGAGCTGTGAGGGGGACTGAGGCCATTTGGACAGGGAGAGGCAGCCACATCGACAGTTTTATATTTAAATTTGCAAAGTTGAATTGGCACTCTTATTTCTCCAAACACACAGTCCTTAATTTGCATGCATCAATGCAGCACCGGTTCTGCAAGTTTCGCAGTGAAAAGCTGAACTCACTGATTTCAGCAGGTGATTTATTCAGCAGTGCTGCTAAAAGCACTCCCTCATGCACAGAAAATTTAATTACAAGCCTTTGCAGGGGTCCAAGAAACAAATCTTCACTTTTTCTGCAGTCCTTTTAAAAATGGCCGAGTGGCAATGTTTGTGTGAGACTGTGCGCACGCGCACGCTCCAACGTGCACGCGCAGGGTTGCCGGCACCACGAAGGCTAATTTAAATTGTACCCGCCCCCTGCTACTTAGAAAATCGGCGCGGGTGTTAGGCTCCGCCCCCTGCTGCGAAGAGCGCGCCGCGCCAAGCAGACATCAAGCTTCAAGGAGCTCGAGAATATCGGACTTTTTTTTAGGCGCAGTTTTCGGCGTGAAAAACAGGCGCCCAGTTCGGAGATGCGCCGTTTTCGCCGCGGGATGAAACTTGGGGCCATTCTCTCTGTATCCACTCTATCAAAACCTTTCATAATTTTAAAGACCTCTATTAGGTCACCTCTCAGCCTTTTTTCAGGAGAAAAGAGACCCAACCTGTTCATCCTTTCCTGATATGTATACCCTCGCATTTCTGGTGTCGTCCTGTAAATCTTCTCTGCACTCTCCCCAGTGCTTCTATATCTTTTTATAATATGGGGAGTAATGCATACAGTTCTAGTCACAAGTGTGGTCGGTCTAACCAAGGTTCGATAAAGGTTGAGCTTAACTTCCCTACTTTTCAGTTATATACCTCTAGAAATAAACCCGAGTGCTTGGTTTGCTTTTTTTTTAGGGCCTTGCTAACCTGTTCTAGATTTAGTCCGTGACCTGTGCTGAGCAATGGGGCCATTACAACCTTCAGTGCTTCTGAGCAAAAAGAAAACCATGGGTTCGACTCCTGTCTGAGACGACTTGTGTTGTGATAGTTTCAGGAGCATTAGAGTGCCTTTGGTGCCTTATCCTCGAGTCTGGATTATGAATGTTGTCAGGCTATTTGTCACATACGCAGGGGATCGAATCACAGTCCAGCCTGATCTCATAACAAGTCACTGCATTTCAAAAATAAGTGAATCACTTTGAAATGTTTCTGAGACATGATGAGATGTTCTGTGAAAGCAAGTTTTTCTTTCTCTTCATTTTATATCCGCATATGGGTACTTTTTAGCAGAGGTCACTTGATAGTGATCAGAATGGGAAACTGTCTGAATTTTCCTGAACCTCCATAACCTGAGGATAGGAAGCCATTGGTGGCACCTTAGCCAGATCAGCCCAAACCAGTGTAAAACCCAGTGATAGTGATCAGTGCTGCATTTATTCACTCAGCCACTGGGGGAGTCCCTTGCACCACATTTTTTGTTGCAGTACTGAAGACAGAGACATAATCCCTTTCATGAGATTCCACTCAACTGCTGCAATTGTGGTCGATTTAACCATTGAGCGGGCCCGCCAGATCTTAATCTCTTGGTCCACTGACCGCTTAGAGATGACAAGTAAGTCTGGTGAAGCTTTGTTACCACAGATGAGTGAGCAAATGATCTGACTTTGATATGGAAATACAAAGAGGCAGCAGTAGGATAACATGTAAGCTGTCCTGTAACCGGAATATTCAGTGTGCAATGACATGCTTTGCTCACTTCTACTTAAAAATGTAAGAAAGATAAATATACCCTAAATAGTTGTTATCCACTAACCATCAGTGGCTAATTGCTTTTCTGATTAGTAAATAAAAAATGAATATAGACACAGTCATTGAGCGTCTGATCTGAATACTCATAACTGGCACAGTGAATTCATGTGTACTTTAACCTCCATGTTTTTATTGGTAAAATGGTAAGCCAAAAAGCCAAGTGTGAGTGTTTTTTGATTGTTGCGTGTGCTTTAGTTCCTTGGTTACTATTTGTTTGATGTTTGTATTCAACTATACACACGTGAAGAACATTTATCTGTATTGTGTGAAAGATTGTATGCATGGCGTTTTCCAGTAAGATCAATGCATGTGGATAAAATGATATCACCATAGCCACACCTGTGGCCAGTCACTAATTTTTAAATGATGAGTAGTGGAACAGAGCGATCTAGGAGTGTAGATGTTAAGGAAGAGCTTGAATTTCTATGGTGCCTTTCATGACCTCAGGATGTTTATTACAGCTAAGAATGTACTTTTGAAGTCTAATCACTGATTGTAATGTGGGAAATAATGTGTTGATCTTTTAAGGGGGGAATGTAGGTGGAAAGGGCCACAAAAAGCAAACTGGTTTTAAGAACATAAGAATTAGGAGCAGGAGTCAGCCATACGGCCCCTCGAGCCTGCTCCACCATTCAATAATATCATGACTGATCATCGACCTTAATGCCACATTCCTGCCCGATCTCCATATCCCTTGATTCCCCTAGAGTTCAAAAATCTTATCTATCTCAGCCTTGAATATAGTCAGAGACTCAGCATTCACAGCTCTCTGGGGCAGAGAATTCCAAAGATTCACAGCCCTCTGAGTGAAGAAATTCCTCCTCAACTCTGCCTGAAATGAGCTTTCGACCACATATCCGCAGCATGGCCAGGACCATCTATTTCCATCTCTGTAACATCGCCTGTCTCTGCCCTTGCCTCAGCTCATCTGCTGTTGAAACCCTCATCCATGCCTTTGTTACCTCTAGACTTGATGATGCCAACGCCTGCTACATTCCACCCTATGTAAACTAGAGGTGATCCAAAACTCGGCTGCCTGTGTCCTAACTCTCGCCAAGTCCTGCTCACCCATTGCCCCGTGCTTGCTAACCTACATTGGCTTCCGGTTAAGCAACGCCTCGATTTCAAAATTATCATCCTTATTTTCAAATTCCTCCATGATCTCGCCCCTCCCTATCTCTCATCTCCTCCGGGCCCCCCCCCACCCGGAGATGTTTGCGCTCCTCTAATACTGCCCTCTTGAGCATCCCTGATTATGATCGCTCAACCATTGGTGGCTGTGCCTTCTGTTGCCTAGACTTCAAGCTCTGGAATTCCCTGTCTAAACTTCTCTGCCTCTCTACCTTTCTTTCCTCCTTCAAGACGCTCCTTAAAATCTACTTCTTTGTCGAAGCTTTTGGTTATATGCGCTAAGTTCTACTTGTGCGGCTCGGTGTCAAATTTTTATCCCATAATACTCCTGTGAAGCGCCTTGGGACGTTTTACTTTGTTAAAGGCGCTATATAAATACAAGTTGTTGTTAAATGGCCTACCCCTTATCCTGAGACTAATCCCCCTAGTTCTAGACACTTCAGCTGGGGGAAACAACCTCTCAGCATCTTCACTGTCAATCCAGTTCAGAATCTTGTATGTTTCAATGAGATCATCGCTCATTCTAAAAAAACTCCAGATAGTCTAGACCCATTCTACATAATCTCTCATCATAAGATAGCCCTCTTATCCCAGGAATCAATCTGGTGAACCTTCATTGCACCGCCTCCAAGGCAAGTATATCCTTCCTTGGATAAGGAGACCAAAACTGTGCACAGTCCTCCAGGTGTGGTCTCACCAAGGCCCTGTACAATTGTAACAAGACTTCCTTTTTCTTACTCTTGTACTTCAACTCCCTTGCAATAAAGGAAAACATGCCATTTGCCTTCCTTGTTGCTTGCTGTACCTGCATCCTAGCTTTCTGTGTTTCTTGCATGAGGACACCCACATCTCTCTCAATACCAACATTTAAAAAATTCTCACCATTTAAAAATATTCTGCTTTTCTATTCTTCCTACCAAACTGAATAACCTCACATTTCCCCACATTATGTTCCATCTGCCACCTTACTGCCCACTCATTTAATCTGTCAAAATCCATTTTATATGCAAGGGCATTGAATATCATAACCAGGAAATTGAGGTTGCAGTTGGAGCATTGTTTGCAGCTTCCCATTATATGAATGGTATTACAGCTATGAAAAGAATGCCACAGAGTTTCATTAGCATGGTACAAAGGATGGGTATAGTCCTGAAAAAAAGACTCCATGGACTACTGGTTAGAACAGCGAAAGTTAAGGGGCAGTGATTGGGTGCGGCTCAATATAGGTTTTCAAAATCATGAAAGGTTTTGAGAGTAAATAGTAAAAGATTGATGCCGTTGGTTGGTGAATTGGTACCAAGGGGGCACAGACTCGGTATTACTACTAGAAAAATGAGGGAGGAAGTTACAAGAAATGTTTTCACTCAGGTTGCACTGGCACAATGGGCGACATGAGTTCCTTTTGTCCAACAATTCTGTGATTCAGATGCTGTGGCCTTTGATCACTGAGGCTAAAAAGTACCTTTGCATCGCATGCCCTGTGACCTAAGTTGGCCGAACTTTTAACATGCAATCAAGGAACAGGTTTGCTCGGAGGAAAGTCAGGAATAGCCATCACTATGCTCTCTTATCTTCAGGACCTGGAACCTCCCAGCCTTTGTAAGCAGATTACGCTCCTTTCATTCACAGATGGCTCAACCAGCTCCAAGCTGCCCTGCCCCTCAAGCTGTTCTCTTTCCCTGTGCTGCGACGTTGCTGGTTTAAATCAGTTCCTTGGCTGTTTAAACCTTCGCTGTGCTGCTGTGGGTTGGCTGCTTGAGGTGCATCCACCCACTAACAGGTGCTGCTCCGGTGCCTCATCCAGCAGATCTTCAAAAGCATGCTGTTGAGGAACAGAGGCCATCGAAAGCAGACTCGTAGCGCAATCGAGGGTTCTTTTTTGCTCTCGGGATAAAGTGACATGGCTGTCTTTCATGGCATTGAGTACAAACTCCCTTTCTGTGAAGGGAATTTTAATTATATATCTCTTACACAGGCTCTGTTGTATATAAACAATGCGCAGTATTTTGTAATGCAGTCAGATACACACCATTGCTGAACGGGCCTGCAGCCTTCACCCATGGACTTAACAGCCCCCTCTAATTTTTCCTAATTACCCTGTGTATGGGCTGACTTAGAAAAATTACATATTTGAAATTGCATAGGTGCTTGGCATACAACGTAAACATGGACATGTCCAGTCTGTTTTTTGTTTTATCCCCATGCAATGCAAGTTTGAAAAAGGAGGTGGCTGAATATTTTTTGTCCTTGCTGGCTCCAGAGCTATGGATGTACTAAATGGGGTGCTGGGGATGGAAGATGGAAGATTGTTGAATTTGAAAGCCAGATTGATAGTTCCATCTATTTCCAGCATAATCTTCCAGTACTAAATGCACAACCACATATCATAGAATCATCAACACAGAAGGAAACCGTTCAACCCATCGCCTATGTCTGTTCTCTGAAAGAGCCATCCAAAGAGTCCCGCTCCCCTGCTCTTTTCCCGATAGCCCTGCAATTTTTTTCCTTTTCAAGTATTTATCCAATTCTCTTTTGAAAGTTACAGTTGAAACCCTTTCCAGCAGCGCATTCCAGATCACAACTCGCTGCGTACCAAAAACCTCTCCTCGTTGTCCCTCTGGTTCTTTTGCCAATTATCTTAAATCTGTGTCCTCTGGTCCTAGTGGAAACAATTTCTCCTCACTTACTCTTATCAAAACCCTTGATACTTTTGAAGATCTCTATTAAATCTCTCCTTCACCTTCTCTGCTCGAAGAAGAACAATCCCAGCTTTTCTGGTCTCGGCACATAACTGAAGTCCCTCATCCCTGGTCTCATTCCAGTAAATCTCCTCTGCAGTGTGGTGCTCAGAATTGGACACACTACTCCAGCTGAGGCCTAACCAGTGATTTATTTAAAAAAAAATATATAGCATAACTTCCTTGCTTTTGTACTCTTATGGCTCTATTTGTTTATGAAGCCAAGGATCCCATAGAATTTTTCTCAACAGTCGTATCAACTTGTCCTGCCATCTTCAAATATTTGTGTATGTGAACCCCCCGGTCCTTCTGTTCCTGCATCTTCCAGATGTGGCCTCGTTTAAACGGCTTAACCAAAATTTAAAAAAATCTATTTGACGATAACAAAGTTTCTATGTTGAACTTTGTTTGTCTTTTAATGACGTCATTAAAGTCTTTACTTGAAGGCCTCAGCCTGTTTAATTCTGCCCTCTTGAGCAATCTTAAGCGCTTAACCATTGACGGCTGTGCCTTCAGCTGCCTAGGCCCTAAGCACTGGAATTCCCTCTCTAAACCTCTCCGCTTCTCAACTTCTCTCTCCTCCTTTGAGACGCTCCTTAAAATCTACCTCTTTAACCATGCTTTTGGTCATCTACTCTATGTATCTCCCTATGTGGCTTGGTGTCACATTTTGTTTTCTAATGCTCCTGTGAAGTGCCTTGGGACATTTTACTGCATTAAATGCACTATATAAATACAAGTTGTTGTTGTCTCAAAACCATTTGGTTTCAGCTGGATATTTTTACCCAACATTTTAGAGAGCTTCGAACGACATCTGCGAAATCTGAGCAAATGCAGTTTGTAGAATTTCCCAGCATGCAATCTGCACATTAACAGCAGTCAAAAGTTGAGAGATTCTTTGAAAAGACTTTGCATGAAACTGGAGATTGAACGGAGATTGTTTTTGGATATTAAGGGAATCGAGGAATATGGGGACAGTGGAGGCAGGTGGAGTTGAGGTGGAAGTTCAGCCACGATCTTATTGAATGGCGGGCAGGCTCGAGGGGCCGAATGGCCTACCCCTCCTATTTCTTATGTTCTTATGAATGCTGAAAACTTGTTGCTGGCAAGCAATGAATTTATATAAACATAATACAATTATGCTTTACTCTTAGGAATACTTCACAGTAAAACAGAAGCAGCATGCATGAACAGGAACTGCTGTTATCATGTCATGGACAGTAGAGGGCATAATAAGCCGTTTGTGGTTTTTGTTGCTGCTTAGAAACGAAAACAAAGGTTCATTATAGAGAATTGATCTGCGGGGGGGGGGTCATTATTGTGCATATTCAGTTTTAAAAAAAAAAAACTCATTTTTGAGTCTTAATGTTATTTTTATATAAAAACTTGATTAGCGATGCACTTTCATTGTCCCTGACCCCCATCTTAGTGTGCCAGATCCCAGGGCCACCCTCTAATGTTTGATTAAATCTGTTTTCCCTGGTAATACTAGGCGTAATACTCCTAATAAAACTTCTGATTTACTGTGAGCAAATCCACAGGAGATCTACTAGTTGTACATAAAAGTGCACAGATATCCTTTCCTTCTAAAACTGTACTAATGAAGAATGTTTTGGCAGGATTCTGTACATGCTGGCCAGCCAGCACTCCATTTTGTTCATCACTATTATCTAGGTTTGGGATATCAAAATTTCAGTGATCTCTATCTGATTCATTCTCCATGGCTGTCTTAGTTAAGTCAGCTGTGATCTATCCTAGTTTCTCCCCGTGGCTCGGTGTCGAATTTTGTCCAGTAACACGCCTGTGAAGCTCCTGGGGACGTTTTACTATGTTAAAGGTGCTATATAAATGCAAGTTGTCATTGAGTTCTAATGTAATTTCAACAAAGAGAATGGCGAACTTCAAATGTTTAGCCCATCAACTCTGATGGAATTAATACTTACGTTTTTCTAATTTACTTTAGAGCAAATAAAACATTAAATTGAAACACTTGGGTCTATTTTGAGTAGATCTTCCAATATCTGTTATAATGGTCGGCCTCCCTAGTGGATAATTGAGAGTTCCTGAACTTTGGACTTGCAGGCATGGCACATGGAGGTGAAGAGGAGTACAATATATGTAACAAAAAAATAATGGTTACAGTAGTGTTGTGGTATGTTACTGAGCTCGTAAGTCAGAGAACTTTACTAATCCAGAGATTGTGAATTCAAATCCCAGCATGACTATTTAAGAATTTGAATTCAGTTTAAAAAAAAAAACAATCTGGAAATTAAAATGCAGGTATCAGTCAGTAAAAGTGACCACGAAACAGTCGGATTGTCGTAAAAACCCAACTGGTTCACTCCCGTCATTACCTGGTCTAGTCCATGTGACTCCATATGCCATGGTTGATTCTGAAGTGCCATCTGACGTGACCTAGCAAATTACTCAGTTGTATCTCTGGGAAAAGGCAGTAACGACCAGCTATGTCAGTGACACCGGCATCCTAAGAATGAATCTATATACAAGCTGTGAGATGAATACAAACAGTCATTATGTATGTCATATTTGACCCTGAAATGAGCTTTCGACCATATATCCGCAGCATAACTAAGACTACCTATTTCCACCTCCGTAGCACCGTGTGTCTTCGCCCTTGCCTCAGCTCCTCCGCTGCTGAAGCCCTCATCCATGCATTTGTTACCTCTAGACTTGACTATTCCAACGCACTCCTGGCTGGCCTCCCACATTCTATCCTACGTAAACTAGAGGTGATCCAAAACTCAGCTGCCCATATCCTAACTCGCACCAAGTCCTGTTCGCCCATCATCCCTGTGCTCACTGACCTACATTGGCTTTCGGTTAAGTAACGCCTCGATTTCAAAATTCTCATCCTTGATTTCAGATCCCTCCATGGCCTCGCCCCTCCCTATCTCTGTAATCTCCTCCAGCCCCACAACCCCCTGAGATGTCTCCACTCCTTTTGAGCATCCCTGATTATAATCGCTCAACCCTTGATGGCGTGCCTTCTGATGCCTAAAGCTCTGGAACTTCCTGCCTAAACCTCTCCGCGTCTCTACCTCTCCTTCCTCTTTCAAGATGCTTCTTAAAACCGACCTATATGACCATGGTCATCTGCCCTAATTTCTACTTGTGCGGCTCTGTGTCAAATTCTTGTCTTATAATGGGATGTGTCACTATATTAAAGGCACTATATAAATACAAGTTGTTGTTGTGTATTGCCCTAGTCTTTGTCCTGTAAAAATCGTCTCTGAATATGAAAACGTAATTATTGGCAGCAGTACAAAATTCATTTGGACAGACTTTTTAGCTTGAAAAATCAGAAGTGAGTAGCTCCGGGACCTTACTGTAGAAGTCTGTAGTTGGCTGGCTTCAGTTGCTTGTTCAAACAGACTAAGAATGAAGGGTAGGGCTTCATAAGATTCCTGTAATATAGTACGAGGTGTGCTTTCATCGCAATCTATTTATTGAAGTTGCTTCTTCTGTCTGTCTTTGTAGACACTCTGTTTTATTGTTGAGATTGTAGATACTGATTGTTAGTAACAACTGCTTACGGTGTGTGATCACATCAAATCTTTGTTTCACATGGATATTGGGTGTGTACGAGGATGGTTTGGCTTGATCTTTTATGCTCCTATTATTTGGCATTTCTGAAGTGGAAGAGAATTGTTATATATTGTACAGTGGTACTAAATAGAATAATGATTGGGGTACAAGTGTCTATTGGTTTAAATCAAGAGCTTATATTCTGATCCTTTTCAATATTTCGTGAAGCTCGTGCTGGTTTATATATTTGCAATAATACAGCAGACACACACGTGCAATAGAAATGATAAGAAACAAAAATTCAATTTGGAAATACAAAATAGAACTGAAAAATACTTGCAATCTGTCACCTTTAGAATATTTTTGGTTAAATTTTTGTGTGGCAGGTGCCCTGTTCCAGTGCAAGATTGACCAAAAACAGCCGATATTTAATTTTCAGTTGCTGTAGGTGCCCTACCCGGAAATCGGCGTGGTCCCAGCCTGCAAGACCATCAGCAGACCGGGGGCCACTGCAGGGAGCAGCACGTGCTGCTGCAGGAGGGTGACGGCTGTGAAGCCAGGTCGCTGATTGCAGTGCGGGCAGGCACAGCAGGAGGGACGAAGGAGCGGCAAGAGTTTGTAGAGGGATGTGATCGGGGCCCAGGAGAGGCGAAGACCCAGGGGCAGCACGGGCCAGCCCACACCGCGACATGTGTGTGCGCTCGGTCTGTGCAGCAGAGCTGGTCTCCAGTTGTCTTGGGTAATCCTTGCCACTGGACCGAGACCTAGATCTGTCAAGCCCTTGTGGTGGCTGGTGTGCAACGGCCACAACACGTTTAAAAAAAAAAAATCCACGCACAGGCATCTTCCACCCTTCACGATGTAGTTCGGAATCTGGAATATTAGGTCCTTCATTGAAACACCTGTGAAACTCATCCCTTTTTGGCGTGGAAGCAAGTCATCCTCGCTTCGAGGGACTGCCTATGATGATGATGATGATGATGAAGGTACTCCCTCAGTGCTGTTAGGGAGGGAGTACCAGGAGTGCAGGTGTCCTGCCTTATCTGTTTCCATTTTATTCCAGCACAGTAGATTGACTCTTCAGAGTGAAACTGCTTGCACTTTTTCTGCTGTTTTGCAACATATATCAATGACCTTTTAGAATCCATGCCTTTGGCACTCCCAGACTTGACAATGCTGGTCATCCTGCATGCTCTGCCGATTTCAGTACATTCAAATCTCTGCTGCCTGAATTCTATCGTGCATCGCAGCACTCGCCCATCTTTGTTAACCATGGCTCCCAGTCTTCCAACACCTCGGGCTGGATTTTTGAGAAGTTTGCGACTGGGTTTTCACCGCGATTTGACCCTCACGCGAAAACCCGGTCGCAAAGCCCGGGCGGGATCCTTGGCTCGATGTTTGAGGCGGCGATGGGACGTACCGCTGACGTGCAACGCCGTGGATTGCATTACCGTCGGACTTTCGGCGCTCTCCCAACCCATACGCCACGCCCAGAATATCAACGCAGCCTTGCCAGCAGCAGTAAGTAATGAAACCTCTTAAAAAAAAAAGGTAAGTTAAAGTTTTAATAATTTTTTTTTCAGCGATTCGATAGATAAGTGTCTTGTAAATGTTTTTTGGAACTCCCCCCCCCCCCCCCCCCCCACCCTACCCCGCCTCCTTCCAAGGCCTCTGTGTTCCGGCCCCGGACTAAATTTGGCAAAACTTGCGTTTTTGTGCTGCGAATCCTCGTGCAACACCCCCCTTACCCAAACATAAAACCCCAAAGTTCGGCCTAAAAACGGTAGCGCAGCGAAAACGGTAAGTTTCACGTATCGCTACCATTTTCCTAAAGCCGAAAATCCGGCCCCTCAAGTTTACAATTTCTTATCATGTTTCAATCCCTCTGTGGTCTTGCCCTGCCCTGTCTCTGTGTTTTCCTCCTACCCTACAAGCCCCCTCCCTCCCCCGGGACTCTTTTTCCTTTTAACTCTTTGAATGCAGGAAGATTTAGGGTTCAAGCCCTGCTCTGGGACTTGAATGCATAATGTAGGCTGACACTTCGGTGCATTCCTGTGCGAGTGCTGCATTGAGGAACAGTCCTCAGGATGAGGTCCTGTCTCAGTGGATACTAAAGGTCCTGTTGTACTTTTTGACAAAGAACACAGAGTTCTTTTGCTGTCCTGGCCAACATTCTTCGCTCAACCAATGCCACTAATTTAACTGGTCCTTCATGTTGGGGCTTTTTAATGAGACATTGTCTGCAAAATAGCCGCTGCTTTTGCCCACATAACAGTAATTTGCTTTGCCATTCATTGGTTATGAAACACTTTCAGGAATAACTTGAGGTATGTTAGAAAACTCTATTTACATCCAATTTCTTTCTGTATCTCATTGTCTCATTATCTCGCTCTCTTGCTCTTTCTAGTTATTTCTCTTTCTCTCTGTCTCTCTTTCTCACTCACTTTCTCTCTGCCTTGTACGTAAGCACCATAATGAAAATGTGAATTAAACAAAATTCCATTGTGTAGTTTAGTAATTGGATTAGTCTTTGACAATCAAATAACAGAAGTTGTCCTAAATTTTGGATTATGCAATCTGCCTAACTTAGAACTGTCACCTTCAAAAACATTAGATGACAATGCATTTACTCTGCTGTTAAGCTTCTGCGATCAGCGAACTGGTAACCAGGAGCAACATGACTGGAGCAATTTCCTGTTGCTGACATCACAGCCTATTGCAGGACCCAAGCTGCTGCTGCACACACACACACACACACACACACACTCTGCTTTCCTGAGCAAATCCACAGCTCTGCTGACTGCAGGTTGGGAGGAGAATGTGATAGATTTTCAGTGCAGCCTGCTTGCCTCCTTCTTGTTACCTCATGGATATGCCTTCTGATCCTTACGTACCTTATGATGGCGGTGGTAGAAACTGCATTCCTTTGCAAGAAATGCATAGAAGGGGTGAGTTCTATTTCCACAGCTTTTTATCATTCAGCTTTTGTAAATAAGGGAAAGTGTTCTTGGCAGGTAGAATAGGCGACGGCCTTTCTGCAGAAAGTCAGTCAGACTCTAAGGTCCGTTTTTGTTTTACTGACACATTTTGATGGCTTTGCTATTTTTATTCTGCAGTTGGAATCATTTTCCCGTTTCATTGCCTTCCTGCTTCTCGGTTTTCCCATTTTTGTTTGCTTGAATGGTTTAGTCCCAACCGATCACGCTGCTCAGTAAGTGACACCATTTGTACTGTAGCTTACACCGACAGATGCTGCTTTTATTCTTCAATACTTTCTCCTTCAATGAAACCTCTAAATGAAATGTATTCCATCAGATCGGACTTTCCACTCTGATATGTATATTTATAAGGATGTCTATAAAGGTTCCCAATGATGTATTTCCTGTTCATGTTATTAATGTGCTATTGTTTTAAATTGTATTTAGTGCCAGGCATTTTAAGTACTGGACTAAAATGGTTCCACAAAGAAATCCAGTGTTACATATTAATCCTGGCACTATAGCTCAGTCTTTCTCTCCCGTTCCCCCTCCCCCATACCATTCGCACTTGGTCTCAGTCCAAAGGTTAAGAATGTGTTTTAAGTCGAACTTGCAGTATAAGGTGTGCTTACTAGAGTCGAGCTGCTTTTAGCTCTGTTAATTCTTTTGATAATGCAGCATAAGTGACATCGTTCTTAGTCGCCTGGTATTGCGGATTTGTTCATTCAGCACTGCTCCGGTAAAAATGACGCAGGTTTTGTTAACAGTATGTGGTGACTTGAAATCTGCAAGCAAGCAGTTCAAGACGTGATGCATTGTTAAAGTTCAGATCTTAGCATCTCATTTTGTTGTGGTTTTTTTAACGTATTTTTGTTCCAGTTCGTAGAGTATATTTTCCGTTTCATGTGTATTTTAAGAGTTCAAGTACTCATATTGCATATGTGGGCCTTATTTTGGAGAAGCAGTAGTGTCTCACATTATGATGAGTTTATTGGAAGAATTGTTTTCTGTTATCTTTTGCAATGTTTTATTTGGTGAAACGTTATCTCTCTTCAAAAGTACACAAGTCGCGTTATTTTTCTTGAGTTTGCAGCAGCCTTTTCTTAGTGAGTGCAGACTGTTAATGCTTTAATAATAGAAAATATCAGTTGAACCAAATTCTGTTTTCTTCTCTATTCTTTCAGTGCCTGTGTTGTTGCACAGTAACAATACATTACACAAGAAGTATTCTGAAGTTGCTCTGTGGATCTCAAAATAAAATAAATACTCACTAAAATTGAAATGCTGCTTCATAGAATCATAGAAATTTACGACTTAGAATGAGGCCATTCAGCCCACCATGCTGGCTGAAAGAGCTATCCAGCCTAATCCCACTTTCCAGCTCTTGGTCTGTAGCCTTGTAGATTGCAGCATTTTAAGTGCACATCCAAGTACTTTTTAAATGCGATGAGGGTTTCTGCCTCTACCACCCTTTCAGGCAGTGATTAAGAAGTTTGCAGATGATACTTTCACTGGGTGAAAGTAGTTCTCAACTCTCCTCTAATCCTTCTACCAATTACTTTCAATCTATGCCCCCTAGTTAATGACCTCTCTGCCAAAGGAAATAGGTCCTTCCTATCCACTCTATACTAGGCCCCTCCATAATTTTATACACCTCCAATTAAATCTCCCCTTAGCTTTCTCTGTCCAAAGAAAACAACCTCAGCCAATCCAATCCTTTCTCATAGCTAAAATTCTTCAGTCCTGGCAACGTTCTCATAAATCTCCTCTGTACTCTCTTTAGTGCAATCACATCTTCCCTGTAATGTGACCAGAACTGCACGCAGTACTCTAGCTGTGGCCTAATTAGTGTTTTATACAGTTCAAGCATAATCTCCCTGCTCTTATATTCTATGCCTTGGCTACCTGTCTTGCTGTCTTCAGGGATCTGTGCACATGCACTTCAAGGTCCCTTTGTTCCTCTACACTTCTCGGTGTCCTACAATTTAATGTGTATTCCCTTGCCTTGTTCGCCCTCCTCAAATGCATTACCTCACACTTCTCCGGATTGAATTCCATTTGCTAATTTTCTGCCCACCTGACCAGTTCATTGACATCTTCCAGTTCATTGACATTGAAAGCAGTCTACAGCTTTCTTCCTCACTATCAACCACATGGTCAATTTTTGTATCATCTGCAAACTTCTTAATCATTCCCCCTACATTGCGGTCTAACTCACTGATATATTTCACAAAAAGCAAGTGACCCAGTACTGAGCCCTGTGGAACCGCAATTCAGGTTTCATTGAGATTGATTGATATGTTAGTTTATTGAAACTATTATTGGTGCTTAAAAAACAGAAAAATTGATTTAAAAAAAAAGTTTAAATTAGAATATTTTCCTATGTGCTGTGTTGATTGGGTGATCATCATCATAGGCAGTCCCTCGAAATTGAGGAAGACTTGCTTCCACTCTCAAAGTGAGTTCTCAGGTGATTGAACAGTCCAATATGGGAATTACAGTCTCTGTCACAGGTGGGACAGACAGTCGTTGAAGGAAAGGGTGAGAGGGGAGTCTGGTTTGTTGCCTGCGCTTGTTTTCTGCGTGCTCTTGGCGACGAGACACGAGGTGCTCAGTGCCCTCCCGGATGCTCTTCCTCCACTTAGGGCGGTCTTTGGCCAGGGATTCCCAGGTGCCGGTGGGGTTGTTGCACTTTATCAAGGCGGCTTTGAGGGTGTCCTTGAAACGTCTCCTCTGCCCACCTGGGGATCACTTGCCGTGTAGGAATTCCGAGTAGAGCACTTGCTTTCGGAGTCCTGTCAGGCATATGGACGGTATGGCCTGCCCAATGGAGCTGGTCGAATGTGGTCAGTGCTTCGATGCTGGGGATGTTGGCCTGATTGAGAACACTGACATTGGTGCGTCTATCCTCCCAGGGATCTTGCGGAGACAGCATTGGTGATATTTTTCCAGCAATTTGAGATGTCTATTGTATATGGTCCACGTATCTGATCCATATAGGAGGGCGGGTATCACTACAGCCCTGTAGACCATAAGTTTGGTGCCAGATTTGAGGTCCTGGTCTTAGAACACTCTCTCCCTCAGGCGACTGAAGGCTGCGCTGGCGCACTGGAGGCGGTGTTGGACTTGGTCGTCTATGTCTGCCCTTGCTGATGGTAAGCTCCCGAGGTATGGATAGTGGGGTCCACGTCCAAAGCTGCACTATAGATTTTGATGACCGGGGGCGGGGGGCAGTGCTGTAGGCTGGTGGAGGACCTTTGCCGTATGGATGTTTAGTGTAAGGCCCATGCTTTCGTAGCTGTTGATGGTGGCTTGGAGTTCAGCCTCTGAACGTGCGCAGATGCAAGCGTCGTCCACATACTGTAGTTTGATGACGGAGGATGGGACGGTCTTGGATCTAGCCTGGAGGCGACGAAGGTTGAACAGGTTCCCACTGGTTCTATTGTGGGGAGCTTGTTGAGCGTGAGAGGAAGCATTGCAGCGAGAAAGATCGAGAAGAACGTTGGCGCAATGATGCAGCCCTGCTTGACCCCGGTCCGGACATGGATTGGGTCTGTGGTGGATCCGTTGGTCAGGATCACGGCTTGCATGTCATCGTGGAGCAGGCTGAGGAGGGTGACAAACTTTTGGGGGCAACCGAAACAAATGAGGGCGCTCCATAGTCCCTCCCGGTTAACAGTGTCAAAGGCCTTTGTGAGGTCAAAGAAGGCCATGTACAAGGGTTGGTGCTGTTCCCTGCATTTCTCTTGCAGTTGTCGCGCTGTGAAGATCATGTCCGTTGTACCCCGTAGTGGACGGAATCCGCACTGTGCCTCTCCGTCTCTCAGCGGGGATTCCATCTGCTCTTGATGCCTTGTTATTCTTGAGCTGACAAATGGCTTTTTCTACCTCGTGCAGGGCTGGGGTTTTTCTGAGATGGTGACAGGTAGCATGCTGCGAGATGGAGTCGAGGACACTCATGTCAAAGGCAAAGTCTCGATTAAAGAGATCTTTGAAGTACTTCTTCCAACGGGCCCTGACTGCCTTGGTGTCCTTGAGCAAGTTACTATTTAAATGGAGAAAGATTGCAAAGTGCCACAGTACAGCGGGACCTGGGGGTACTTGTGCATGAAACACAAAAGGATGGTATACAGGTACAGCAAGTGATCAGGAAGGCCAATGGTATCTTGGCCTTTATTGCAAAGGGGATGGAGTATAAAAGCAGGGAAGTCTTGCTACAGCTATTGGTGAGGCCACACCTAGAATACTGCGTCCAATTTTGGTTTCCATATTTACGAAAGGATATACTTGCTTTGGAGGCAGCTCAGAGAAGGTTCACTAGGTTGATTCCGGGGATGAGGGGGATGACTTATGAGGAAAGGTTGAGTAGGTTGGGCCACTACTCATTGGAATTCAGAAGAATGAGAGGTGATCTTATCGAAACATATAAGATTATGAGGGGGCTTGACAAGGTGGATGCAGAGAGGATGTTTTCACTGATAGGACAGACTAGAACTAAAGGGCGTGATCTTAGAATAAGGGGCCTCACATTTAAAACAGCGATGAGGAGCAATTTCTTCTCGGGGTTGTAAATCTGTGGAATTCGCTGCCTCAGAGAGCTGTGGACATTGAATAAATTTGAGACAGAAATGGACAGTTTCTGAAATGATAGTGGGTTAAGAGGCTATGGGAAGCGGGCGGAGAAGTGGAGCTGAGTCCATGATCGGATCAGCCATGATCGTATTGAATAGCGGAGTAGGCTCGAGGGGCTGTATGACCTACTCCTATTTACAACAGCTATTTACAAGAACATTAATGATCTGGATGAAGGAATTGAGTGTAATATCTCCAAGTTTGCAGATGACACCAAGCTGGGTGGCGGTGTGAGCTGCGAGGAGGATGCTAAGAGGCTGCAGGGTGACTTGGACAGGTTAGGTGAGTGGATAAATGCATGGCAGCTTCAGTATAATGTGGATAAATGTGAGGTGAGGTTATCCATTTTGATGGCAAAAATACGAAGACAGAATATTATCTGAATGGCGGCAGATTAGGAAAAGGGGAGGTGCAACGGGAACTGGGTGTCATCGTACATCAGTCATTAAAAGTTGGCATGAAGGTACAGCAGGCGGTGAAGAAGGTAAATGGCATGTTGGCCTTCACAGCTAGGGGATTTGAGTATAGGAGCAGAGAGGTCTTACTGCACTTGTACAGGGCCTTGGTGAGACCTCACCTGAAGTATTGTGTACAGTTTTGGTCTCCTAATCTGAGGAAGGACATTCTTGTTATTGAGAAAGTGCAGTGAAGGTTCACCAGACTGATTCCCGGGATGGCAGGACTGACCTATGAGGAGAGACTGAATCGACTGGGCCTGTATTCACTGGTGTTTAGAAGAATGAGAGGGGATCTCATAGAAACATATAAAATTCTGGCGGGACTGAACAGGTTAGATTCAGGAAGAATGTTCCCGATGTTGGGAGTCCAGAACCAGGGGACACAGTCTTAGGATAAGGGGTAGGCCATTTAGGATGAGATGAGGAGAAACTTCTTCACTCAGAGAGTTGTTAACCTGTGGAATTCCCTACCGCAGAGAGTTGTTGATGCCAGTTCATTGGATGTATTCAAGAGGGAGTTCGATATGGCCCTTATGTCTAAAGTGATCAAATGTTATGGAGAGAAAGCAGGAAAGGGGTTCTAAGGTGGTGATCAGCCATGATCTTATTGAATGGTGATGCAGGCTCAAAAGGCCGAATGGCCTACTCCTGTACCTATTTTCTATGTTTCTATGTTTACTCCTGTTCCTAGTTTTTATGTTCTTATGAGTGTCTCCCCATTCTTGGCCAGCAGTGGGGTGGGGCCTTGGGTGCTTGGGACATAGGTGGACTTAACTGTGGTGAAGAATCCTCGCAAGTCATCACTGTCGGCCAACTGCTGAATCTCCTGTGCTTTCTCTACCCGCCATCTATTCTTTAGTTCGTGGATTTTTTGGACCTCCGCCTTCAGCTGTCTGTAGAGCTGCTTTGATGCTCCCAAGTTGGGTTGTTGCTTTAGGTTTGGAAATGCCCTGCGCTTGTGATTTATTAGCTCCTGGAACTCCTGGTCATTCTCATCAAACCAGTCCTGGTGTTTCCTGGTTGAGTGACCGAGCGTCTCTTCACAGGCACTAGTTATGGTGGCCTGGAGGGTAGACCAAGTGCTGTGGGCACTCTGCGTCTCGGTCATTGAGGGTCACCAGGTTGGCAGTGAGGCGCTGGCTGTATAGGGCTCTCTTAGCTGGGTCTTTTGAGTGCACGACCGTTGATTTTTCTGTGGTATTACTTCTGTTGCCATCGTCAGGCTATATTAATGTTGATGATGGAATGAATTGGGCGGTGGTCCGTCCAGCAGTCATTGGCTCCTGTCATGGCGTGGGTGATGTGCACGTCCTTGCGATCCCTCACTCGAACGATGACTTAGTCGAGCAGGTGCCAATGCATGGAGCAAGGGTGTTGCCACGATGCCTTGTACTTGTCCCTCTGGTGGAACAAGGTGTTGGTGATGACAAGGTCTTATTCTAGGCATTTTGTCAGGAGCAGGGCATCGCTGGAGTTGAATTTCCCTACCCACTCTTTGCTGATCATGCCTCCCCAGATGTCTGTGTCCTTACTGACTCTAGTTGCCAAGGAGGATCAATTTGTCGTCCATAGGGACACGGGACAGGGATTGTTCGAGGCTGGAGTAGAATACCTCTTTGGCCTCCTCAGTTGCGTCGAGTGTTGTTAACCTATGGAATTCCCTGTCGCAGAGAGTTGTTGATGCCAGTTCATTGGATATATTCAAGAGGGAGTTAGGTATGGCCCTTACGCCTAAGGGGATCAAGGGGTATGTAGAGAAAGCAGGAAAGGGGTACTGAGGTGAATGATCAGCCATGATCTTATTGAATGGCAGTGCACGCTTGAAGGGCCGAATGGCCTACTCCTGCACCTATTTTCTATGTTTCTATATGCACTGATAACTGTGGCGCACTGGTTCTGGGATAGGGTAAGCCGGAGAGTTATGAGACATTTGCTAATCCTGCCGGGGGTCACTGAGGCAGTCGACCAGCTCATTCTTGATGGTGAAACTAACTCCACGGAGGCGGCGTTCTTCTTCTGGCTTGTCTTTCCAGAAGAAGGTGTAATCCCCACCTTGTTCTTTGAGCTGGCCTTCCCCTTCGGGTGGCGATGTCGACGTCGAAGCATTCAAGTTCCCGGGCACCGATGGCGGTGAGGCGTTCCAGTTCGATGATATTGCAGCACCAGCAGTCGAGAACACTCGAGGTGTCACTCCCCATTCACTTCAGTAACACATAGCGAGTGCCTTTATAAAACCAAACACTCGCAATGGTTTGTTTTCCTGTGACTGTTGCTTTACAGACTAGAAGAGTTTGGCTGATCCCTCCCAAAGAGAGTTGTAGGTTAAATGCACTTGTTATGCATTCATACCTGCTATCCTTTTAACATGTGAAACATGAGGGAGCAATTATTTCTGCCTTGCCTTGGGCAAGACCTGTTTCAAGTGCATCCCCTAACTCCCATTATTTTGAATTGGAAGAGTGTATTGATGAATTTTCTCTTGCTGATCCCTCTAAAGTACTTTATATGGACTAAAAAATGTCATTATAAAAACTAATGTGTGTCTTGCATGGAATAAACCAGTGAATGTGTTTGGTGAACTCCGGCAGGTCACAGAGGACATTGGTGCATTTGGTCTTGAGCCCTTCATGTTCAAACAGTATATGTAATATATTGATTCACTGGACAGCAGCTTCGAGCTAACTTGTTTTGAGTATTATGGATGATTCTACTCGCCAGTTTATTTGCATTATCATACCATATCTCATTATGTGGCTCGGTGTCAAATTTTGCTTGATAACGCTCCTGTGTTGCGCGTTGCAACGTTTTCCTACATTTAAAGGCAAGTTGCTGTTATCTGCCTATACTCACGGAAGTTTATTTGTTTTCCTTGTAATAATCAACAGTAAGTCAGTGTAATTAACTTACATTTTAAAAGCAATCCAGGAATGTTCAGGAGGTGGTGCAGAGAAAAGTCATGAGCCTATTTAGCTTGAAATGAGATGACTGAGGGGACTGCAAAAAGCTATATAAAACTTTAAATTGTAGGAGAAAATATAAATATGGAGCACGACTTCAAGCTGGAGCACGACAGCCGGACAAGGGGCCACAGGTTCAAAACAGCAGACCAATTTAAGACTACTTTTGTGGAAGCAAATGATTATAAATGATGGTGTACTGGGACACATGGACTTATTGGCAGTATTCCACTGCACATTTGGCATTGATGTGGATTGACTTTTTGAAGACACCAATGTCTAAAGCTCAGTAAAAGGTTATTTTGCTGGATTTTGTACTTCACGTTTTCCTCTGTCACATCGGTCCCACTCTCTCTTGCTGTCCTTTCTTGCTCAGACTACAAAGAAAACATTGCAGTCGATAGATGCTTTTAAGATGTCGGCCTTGGCCCAGTGGTAGCACTCTTGCCTCTGGGTCAGAAGTTTGTGGGTTCAAGTTCCACTCCAAAGACGAGCACATAATCTAAGCGGACACATCAGTGCAGTACTGAAGGGACACTGCACTGTCGGAGGTGCCGTCTTTCAGATGAGACATTAAACTAAAGCCCTGTCTGTCCTCTCTGGTGTCTGTAAAAGGTCCCATGGCATTATTTGAAGAGCCAGGTGAGTTCGGAGTTCTAATCAATATTTATCCCTTAACCAACATTACTGAAACAGATTATGTGATCATTATCTCATTGCTGTTTGTGGAGTTTGCTATGTGCAGATTGGCTGCGTGTTTCCTACATTACAACAGTGACTACACTTAAAAAAAAAAAGTACTTCATTGGCTGTAAAGCGTTTTAGGGTGTTCTTGGGTAGCGAAAAGTGTTGTGTAAATATAACTTCTTTCTTGCCTGTCTGATAACGATTGAAAGTAAGGAAATAAGTCATGAAGGTGTATTAAACCAACTGAATACAGAGGGAGAGGGATGACCTTGCATTTATTAAGCACCTTTCATATCCTCACTGTTGCAATGTGTTTCACCGGCAATGAATCAAGTATGGTCGCTTTACTGTTATGTCTTTAGATGCTGTGATAATGACTCCACGAGGAAATGTATTGTACTTGAACTGTAGTGACCTTAGTCCACTTAATGTAACTCCAGAGTGAGGATCACACATGGTGGTCTGCCTTTTATACTAGGCCTGGCACACTTGTACAGGTAACCTACATGTCTCCCACTGCAGTGCCCCCTGGTGGCACACCTTAGTGACTATACAGCTGGTGTACAAGTTTCCCTGTAGTAGTGCCCTCTGGTGGCACATCATATGTAATAGTACAAGCAGTAAACATGTTTGGATACATGACAGTTACGTAGGCAAATGCAGTAGCCAGTATGAGCACAACAAGGTCCCTCAAACAGCATGGAGATAAATTTGCAGTTAATCTGTTTTGATGAGGTTGATTGAAGGATAAATGTTGGCGAGGACATGAGTAGAAATCGCTGCTTCTCTTCAGATGGTGCAATGGGATCTTTTGCATCCACTTGAACAGGCATTGGCGCCTCGGTTTAATGGATATCTGAAAGGGGTGGTTCTGACAATTCAGCATTCCTTCAGTCCTGTTCTGAAGTGCTAGCCTGCATTTATGTGCGGAAGTCACGAAGTGGGGCTTGATTCCCACAGTCTTCTGACTTGGAGGCGAGTGTGCCAAACTGACACATATTTTTAAAGAAAATCTAGCAGTAACCATGAAGTGTTTTGTTTGAGAGCAAAATTCTTCCTATTATTTGCCAAGAGTTCAAGGAACAAGGCGTGTATATTTTTTGGTTTTGCTACTTTTTGGCAGTTGTGGAAGAGGAAGCGATTCCCGTAACCACAGCTGACTGGCGCAATGTATAGATTTAAGCTGTTTTTAATGATGTGACACCGATACAGCACCGCCAGTTCCTGATAGCAGGCCTCGTGAAGATAAACTCGCTGAATTTGCAAAAGCCAGCTGCTAAGACGACCAGGTTAAAAATAACAACCGGTCATCCTGATCTCCAGCCTTGGCTAATCCCAGCAGGTTTACCTTCAAGTTGCATCCAGCTAGACCTGTGTGTCAGGGACTTGAGTGTTAGTATATGTCTTGCATAGTGTAAAACCGGATTTTGCTATGTGGATGCATTAGAATCCCTAACCATGACCCTTTCTTTTCCTCAATCCCCATCTTAGTCCCTTAATTGCACTCTAAGATAGAGGTGAAAATAAATAAATAAATAGAGTACAATTGCATTTGCAAATTGTTAGTGAACATCCAATCACAATACTGTTAATTTTGTTCATAAATTATTAAGAATTTTCTAGAAGCACAATTGCCATTAATTTTCCACAAAAGGTTGGCGGGAGTAGTGTGTATTTCACAACCCTCTGTTTCTGAAATCCTGTTTAGGTCACTGTACACAAGGATATTCAATATTCAGGAAGGATAGACAGCAAGGAAAAGGAGGTGGGGTAGTGTTACTGGTTAAAGAGGAGATTAATGAAATAGTAAGGAAGGACATTAGCGTGGATGATGTGGAATCTCTATGGGTAGAGCTGCGAAAAGGGCAGAAAATGTTAGTGGGAGTTGTTTACAGACCACCAAACAGTAGTAGGGAGATTGGGGATGGCATCAAACAGGAAATTAGGGATGCGTGCAATAAGGGTACAGCAGTTATCATGGGTGACTTTAATCTGCATATTGATTGGGCTAACCAAACTGGTAGCAATACTATGGAGGAGGATTTCCTGCAGTATATAAGGGATGGTTTTCTAGACCAATATGTCGAGGAACCAACTAGAGAGCAGGCCATCCTCGACTGGGTCTTGTGCAATGAGAAGATTAATTAGCAATTTGGTCGTGCGGGGCCCCTTGGGGAAGAATGACCATAATATGATAGAATTCTTCATTAAGGTGGAGAGTGACGCAGTTAATTCAGAGACTAGGATCCTGAACTTAAAGAAAGGAAACTTCGACGGTATGAGACGTGAATTTGGCAAGGATAGACTGGAGAATGATATTTAAAGGGTTGGCGGTGAATAGGCAATGGCAGACATTTAAAGATCACATGGATGAACTACAACAATTGTACATCCCTATGTGGCGTAAAAATAAAAAAGGGAAGGTGGCTCAACCGTGGCTAACAAGGGAAATTAGGGAAAGTGTTAAATCGAAGGAAGAGGCATATAAATTGGCCAGAAAAAGCAGCAAACTTGAGGACTGGGAGAAATTTAGAATCCAGCAGAGGAGAACTAAGGTTTTAATTAGGAAGGGCAAAATAGAGTACGAGAGGAAGCTTGCAGGGAACATAAAAACTGACTGCAAAAGCTTCTATAGATATGTGAAGAGAAAAAGATTAGTGAAGACTAATGTAGGTCCCTTGCAGTCAGATTCAGGTGAATTCATAATGGGGAACAAGGAAACGGCAGACAAATTGAACAAATACTTTGGTTCTGCCTTCACTAAAAAAGACATGAATAACCTCCCGAAAATAGTAGGGGACCGAGGGTCCAGCGAAAAGCGGGAACTGAGGGAAATCCTTATCAGTCAGGAAATGGTGTTGGGGAAATTGAAGGGACTGAAGGCCGATAAATTCCGAAGGCCTGATAGTCTGCATCCCAGAGTACTTAAGGAAGTAGTAGATGCATTGATGGTTATTTTCCAACATTCCATGGACTCTGGATCAGTTCCTATGGATTGGAGGGTAGCTAATGTAGCCCCACTTTTTAAAAAAAGGAGTGAGAGAGAAAACAAGCAATTATAGACTGGTTAGCCTGACATCGGTGGTGGGGAAAATTCTGGAATCAATTATTAAAGATATAATAGCAGCGCATCTGGAAAGCAGTGACAGGATCAGTCCAAGTCGGCATGAATTTATGAAAGGGAAATCATGCTTGACAAATCTTCTAGAGTTTTTTGAGGCTGTAACCAGTGGAGTGGATAGGGGAGAACAGGTGGATGTGGTGTATTTGGACTTTCAGAATGCTTTCAACAAGGTCCCACACAAGAGATTAGTGTGCAAAATTTAGGCACATGGTATTGGGGGCAATGTATTGACGTGGATAGAGAACTTGTTGGCAGACAGGAAGCAAAGAGTGAGAATAAACGGATATTTTTCAGAATGGCAGGCAGTGACTGGTGGGGTGCCGCAAGGTTCAGTGCTGGGACCCTAGCTATTTACAATATGCATTAATGATTTAGACGAAGGAGTTGAATGTAATATCTCCAAGTTTGCAGATGACACTAAGCTGGGTGGCAGTGCGAGCTGCAAGGAGGATGCTAAGAGACTGCAGGGGGACTTGGACAGGTTAGGTGAATGGACAAATGCATGGCAGATGCAGTATAATGTGGATAAATGTGAGGTTATCCACTTTGGTGGCAAAAACAGGAAGACAGATTATTATCTGAATGGTGGCAGATTAGTAAAAGGGGAGGTGCAACGAGACCTGGGTGTCATGACACATCAGTCATTGAAGGTAGGTATGCAGGTACAGTAGGCAGTAAAGAAAGCAAATGGCATGCTGGCCTTCATAGCGAGGGGATTTGAGTATAGGAGCAGGGAGTTCTTATTGCAGTTGTGCAGGGCCTTGGTGAGGCCTCACCTTGAGTATTGTGTGCAGTTTTGGTCTCCTAATCTGAGGAAGGACATGCTTGCTATTGAGGGAGTGCAGCGAAGATTCACCAGACTGATTCCCGGGATAGCAGGACTGACCTATGAGGAAAGACTGGATCGGCTAGACTTATACTGATTGGAATTCAGAAGAATGAAAGGGGATCTCCTAGAAACTTATAAAATTCTAACGGAACTGGACAGGTTAGATGCAGGTAGAATGTTCCCGATGTTGGGGAAGTCCAGAACCAGGGGTCACAATCTAAAGATAAGTGGTAAGTTATTTAGGACCGAGATGAGGAGAAACTTTTTCACCCAGAGAGTGGTGAACCTGTGGAATTCTCTGTCACAGAAAGTTGTTGAGTCTAGTTCGTTGGACATATTCAAAAGGGAGTTAGATGTGGCCCTTGCGGCGAAAGGGATCAAGGGGTATGGAGAGAAGGCAGGGGTGGGGTACTGAGGTTGCATGATCAGCCATGATCATATTGAATGACGGTGCAGGCTCGAAGGGCCGAATGGCCTGCTCCTGCACCTATTTTCTATGTATTTTTGTATCCTTGGGCAAATGCACTTTATTTGTATGTATTAATAAATGTTCTTGAATTTGTAGCTTAATAAGTTAACTTTGTTGTGTTTGGGCTTTGATGATGCGGTAAATCATGCATGCATTTCAAAAATATTATGATGGCCCATTCTCTCAAATGTTGATGCTGTTGGCCTTTAATCAGCACATCACATTACATCGAGTTTACAGTACAGAAACAGGCTATTCGGCGCAACTGGGCCATGCCAGTGTTTATGCTCCACATGAGCCATCTCCCAAAACACTTGATCTAACCCTATCAACATATCCTTGTATTCCTTTCTCTCTCGTGCTTATCCAGCTGCGGCTCAGTGGGTAGCACTCTCGCCTCCGAGTCAGGAGTTGTGGCTTCAAGTTCCACTTCAGGGACTTGAGCAAAAAAGTTTAGGCTGACACTTCAGTGCAGTGCACAGGGAGCACTGCACTGTCGGAGGTGCCGTCTTTCGGATGAGATGCCATGGCACTATTTCGAAGAGTTATTTCGAGGGGAGTTATCCCGGGTGTCCTGGCCAATATTTATCCCTCAATCAACATAACCAAAAAACAGATTATCTGGTCATTATCACAATGCTGTTTATGGGAACTTGCTGTGCGCAAGTTGGCTGCCATGTTTCCTACATTACAACAGTGACATCACTCCAAAAGCACTTCATTGGCTGTAAAGTGCTTTGAGACATCCGGTGGTTGTGAAAGGCGCTATATAAATCCAAGTCTTTTTTTTCCCCTTAAATGCATCTATACTATTTGCCTGAACTATTCCTGGTGGTAGCATGTTCCACGTTCTAACCACTCTGAGTAAAGAAGTTCCTTTTGAATTGATGAAGCATTGACTGTTGGCACTCTATGGGAGGAGAATTCTACCAATTTTTAGCAGGAAAGTCAAAAATCAGCCATTTCTGACGACCCATAAGGGATTGAAATTGAAGCAAATAATGAAAACCTAATGACATGAATATATTTCTGTGGCTTCTTGCACTGTGATAAAATGAGAACCCCTATCCTGGTCACAAGGTATTTAGACTGCTGTCAGGTCTATTTTTGATTCTTTTTCTCAGTATCTCAGTGTCTTGCGACCACGGAGTGAGTTAGTGTTCGGCTGGCCGGGAGCACAGTTATACCCAAACAATCTAACCTATCCGCAGCGCATTGTGGGGAGGTCTGTATCATTCTTTTTTATAAATTTGATCTGTCAGTTTGTAATCGGGTGTTGCAAGTAAAGCATAACCTCTTGGTGATAGTAGAGGTATCAAAACTGTTGAAAGGTTTGTTTCTGTGTCAACAGATTCAGTATCTGAATAACCAGTGGTTAAACCTTGACTTTTAAGCTTCTTTTTCATCACAAAAGAACATAATTACACCCTTGTTTCTCCACCTACCTGCTTTTTCCACTGTTTGTGCTGCAGTAGAGTCGTGCCCTACTGTAACATCAGCTGTAGTCTTCAATATCCTAATGCTTGCTGTTTTTTATTTTGGAGTAGCTGGGTGTATTTATTGCTTTTACAATTTTGATTCACATTACATGGTTACTTTGTGAAAAATGTGTGCAGGTTGCGGGAGTGTTTAATATTCTGCTGTGTCTGTATCAACACAAGGTGCAAACCTGCTGAAGTAGAAACCTCCCCTACTAGGCCGGGGTGTTTAATATAGCACCACACGCGATCTGAAATGTGCCACCTTTTAATTGTTTTAATTCGTAATTGTTCAGATTAAACTCTTTACACAGTATATTTCAGTTCATGGATGGAACTATAAAAACAAAGAATTTTAATGTTGTGTTCCTCACTTTGAGGTATACGTACCGTGGAGTTAATTAATAGCCTTACTGAAGACCGGACTAAAGCACGCTAATGATTTAGCTGTCCATTTTAATAATGGTGATGGAAAAGTGGACTTTGAGTCATGCTCATTTGCTGATTAAAGACTATGGTATAGGAGAGTTCATGGGGAAGCAGATTTATGCAATAAAATTTGTCCAGAAATAACACTTGTGTTCATTATGAATATTAATGGTTGTTTTAGAGAAATGGCACTTAGTTATTTAGTTCCAGAATGTGCTGGAAAGTATAACAATAGTCTGTAATGTAAAATATCCTTGAAGGTATTGGACAATATTAATTTCTAATTAATTGCAGATCTGTGTTCCATTTAACTGATTTGTTCATGGACCACTAATGACAATATTTTCAGCAATGCTCAAGCTCCATGCCCCATTGATCTGGCTATCTCATCCCGGTACTTGGGTCACTGTGGGATTATGAATGTTGGCGCCATTTTACTGTAATAGTTTGCCTCCAGTGACCTGACAAAATCAATATTATAATATATTGTGTCCTGTTTGGCTAAGAATTAGGCTTCGATTTTTTTTTCCCAAACTGGTTTACATTTGCATATCACAACCATATCCAGCACAGAGAACCATATGCAATGGGTGTCAGAGAAAAGCGGTTAGGTGTATGTCTAGGAACATAGGAATTGCTGGACCCACAAAGACCAAGGTCAATCTCGTTCACCGTCTACCATCCTGCTAGTTGCATGATACAACGATAATGGAGTTGACTAATCATGGCACTCAATCTCTCAATTACACAACTGAAAATATATTAGTAAAAGGTTAAATAAAGGTTGGGTATTGAAGTAAGAGTGTAAAATAAAAGTAAAAATAGTAAATATACAAGAAACACAGAGTGAGTAATGGAAGTGACAAAGCAAAGACAGATAACGCAGAAGAAATGTATTGCAATTGTTAAATAGTGCAGCAGTCTCCAGATTGGTGCCAATGGGGTTCCAAGGCCCAAGCAATCTGGCTATTGAATCCCAGGCTGCTCCTTAATATCTCACATCTTTTAGTTGAACCCATGACATGTAACAGCAGGATTATTGTGTTGAAATTCAAAACACAACGAGGTGGCAGAAAAATACAGGTCGATGGCAAAGATGCAGAACACCTTGGTATCATGGTGTTCTGATTGGGGAGATAAGGTCGTTTCATACCGCAAGTACGAACCTGCTTATCTGCCCCTCCACCTCCCTCCCCAACTCTCATCCTCGCTCTGCCGCCTCCACCAACTCTCATTGCTGGACAGAAAGTTATGTCTGAAATCGTTAAAATCATGATAAAGGCCAGAGGGCTGCAAAGTACCCAGTACAAAGATGAAATGTTCCCCAAGCTTGCATTGAGCTTCATTGGAACTGTGTAGAGGGCTTATGACCAAGAAGTCAGAGTGGGAATGTCATGGGGAATTGAATAATTGAAATAGCAAAGAACAAGGAACTTGGGGTTGCATTTGCAGACAAAGAAATGCAAGTGTAGAAATGGCTTGGCTGCAGATAGACGGAGTGGGTGGGGAGGTGTGTAGCATTCCGCAGTGAAGCTGGCACGCCTATTTAGGAGCCAGGAATTCGAACTTTGGTCTGTGTCTCAGAGCAAGGTCTTAGCCAGTGTTGAATCCTGGCAGAGTTTGGAAACCTGTCCCATTCAGTGTTCTAAATAGACATCGGATTTGACAGAATGTGCATGGAAATCCGCATTCTTTTGGTATAGAAAGCAAGCCTTATGGCGGTGTTGAACTAGAGCCTTCTCGTAAACCAGTGAATTTTTGAAACCGAGGGAGATAGGTGTTCAATTAAAATTTGTCTTGTCTTTTTCATTTTTGACACACTTACTTCTCTAACCAGTAATGAAACAGCAGCTACTGGGCACATGCAGCACTTTGAAGGAACTGCAATGAGATAAAGTGGAACAACTGGAAGTTCTGATTCATTCACTAGTATTGGGATGTTTCGCATCTATTTGAACTGGTTTGAAAACCATTCATTAATTACTCTAATTGCATTGTTTTGAACTCTACTGCAGAGGGCTATAAAAAAAAGGAATTGAGCCTCCTACACATTTTGTTATCTAATCATGACAGGATGTGAACACCACTTATTGGGATAAGTAGCTAAAATACATTATCAATCCTAGAAATACATTTAGTTAATAATTGATGAATAATATTTGTTTTTATTTTACTAGTTCTGATCCCATAGTATTGCACATAGTGAGTCAGGACCACATCTTGGGTCCAAGTTCTAGGCGCAGCCCCGACCTGGACTCTCGTTTTTCGCGCCAGAAAGTGCGTCTAAAAAGTATCTGCAGATTCTCCGGCTCGGCTCCCTGCAGGTCCTTTGGAGCTTGGCGCGGCGCAGCATGAGCTGTGGGGGGCGGAGCCAGGTCCCTGTGCTGAAATCAGTGCCGGGACCTCTGCACAGGTACGCTACAGTGGGCGCGCATGTGCAGTAGCTCCAGGTGGCCGAAACTGTGTGGGAGGGGCCCAAAGCATGCAGCCCCTAGCCCTGGCCGAATGGGCTCACTGGGGCGGTGAAGATCAGGCTGCACCTCCCTCGTCCAGCTTCTGCTCTGGCTCCAGCTTCCTCCCCTGTTCAGCTGGCTCTCTCAACCCCCCCCCCCCCCCCAGCTCCCACTTCCCCCGGCCACCTACCTTTAACTCCGGTCCGCTCCCTCTTCCTTTGACGGGGCCTGCCCGCTCGGCATCTTGCTGGGGGTGGGCCCCGCCCAAAGTCTTGGGCCCGGCTTCTTCACGTCGGCCGGGCCCGTTCAGCCTCCTCGCTCTCCCCTCCCCTCCTCTCCCTCCCTTCCCTCCCCTCCTCCCCTCCTTCCCTCCTTCCCTCCTCCCCTCCCTCCCTCTCTTCCTCCCCCCCCCCCCCTCTTCCTCCTCCCCTCACTGTCAGAAACACACACACACAGAGAGAGAGACACTGACACTGGTGGGGCCCCGTCCCCGTCCCAGCACGCTGTTGGAGGGCTCCTGGTGCAGCAGTCGGTGAGTAGAATTTTTTTTATTTATTGATGTAAAAATTTTTTTTTTATTGATTTATTGATGTATTTATTATTGATGATGGCTCTTTATTTGTAAAACTAAAGTGTTTAACCGCCCCCCCCCCCCCCCGTTCCCTACGCCTGATTTATAACCTACGCCTGATTTTCTAAGTGTAGGCAAGGTATTTCTGAGCGTACAAAAATCTACACTTACTCCATTCTAAGTTAGTTTGGAGTGGAAAAAAAAATCTGTTCCAAACTGAAACTGTTCTAACTGACTAGAACTGGAGCAAACTAAGTGCCGAGAAAATTGCAATTTCTAAGATACTCCATTCTAAAGCAGTTGCTCAAAAAAAACAGGAGCAACTCAGGCCGAAACTTGGCCCCTATGTGTTGGGGTGGGACTAGCTGTTGGGGTTGCGGGGGCTTATAGAATGTGGGGAACAGGTTTAAGCGTTGTGTGGAGGGGGGGGGGGGAAGTGTTAGGAGGAAGGTGGAAAAGGGTTAGAAGCTGGAAGAAAATTGTAGGATTAGAGATGAGAAGAGTGAGAAGTAGAAGTATCTTGCTCAAATCTTCCTCGCCCATCTGAGTTGGACTGATATGATATCTCTTTCTCTTTCTTTGTACTTCTGGTACAAGTTTCATTCTACTCCATTCTCTGCCCTGAGCTCTTCCCTGTATCCACGCTCCCTCTTCTGGCTCCAGCCTCTGTCCATTCTCCTCCAACAACCTCTGGCCAGCAGAGTTTCAGGTCTCTGAGAAGCCATAAGGCTGTTAAGAAATTGTTGAGTGAGCCAATGGTCGCATTGTGGTAGTGGCAGCAGACATACTTCAGGGCTGTGGATTAGATTTGCCCGAGGGAGGGGGATGAGAACAGGGTTAAGTTAGAACTCTCTCTCGCGGTTCAGGTTGGCAGATAAAACGAGACTGTGTGGCAGATGCACTGGGAGTCGGGGTCAGAAGAAGCCAGAGTACAGTGGCAATTTCAGAGATTAAAATCATTTATTTGATAACCTTTCATTCACATTTTATGTGGCAATTTATGTCCAACAAATCTGGTAGCATATGTGAGTGTTAACATGAGGAAACAGCTAAGATTGGGTAGAGAGAAGCATAGAAGGATAAAAGTGATTTAATTTTAATTTTAAAAGTTTAAACATGAAACAGGCACCTGAGAGACCCTTGTATAAAATAATCACAATACCTAGAATAAAAATTAAACTGTGAAAGTCCAGTGAGGAAAACAGTAAAATGGGATGCAACTTTGAAGGGAAAACAAGATAACAATCCCAGGCTCTGAATTGTTCTTGGAATGGGAAACTAAGGATGTTCATTGGCTTTGGGATGTTTTACTACATTATGGGGAACAGGTGGGGAAGTGGAGTTGAGGCCAGGATCAGATCAGCCATGATCTTACTGAATGGCAGAGCAGGCTCAAAGGGCCAAATGGCCTACTCCTGCTCCTATTTCTTATGTTCTTAAAGATGCTATATAAATACAAGTTGTAGGTACAAAAGGCACCCAGTAGCCCGTTTGTGTAACTACAGTATGACAAGTTTACATTGGGAAATTTCACATCAAATGTGGGAATAGGAAATTTAATTAGTGAAGCAGTTGACAAAAAATGGATTAAAAATGTAAGTGTTTTTTTTATTCATTCACACTAAGGCCAGCATTTATTGCGCATCCCTTAATGTCCTTGAGAAGGTGGTGTTGAGCTACCATTTCAGAGGGAAGTTAAGAGTCGTCGTCATCATCATCATAGGCAGTCCGTCGGAATCGAGAAAGACTTGCTTCCACTCATGAAATGAGTTCTTTGGTGGCTGAACAGTCCAATACGAGAGCCACAGCCTCTGTCACAGGTGGGACAGACAGTCGCCGAGGGAAGGGGTGGGTGGGTCTGGTTTGCTGCAAGCTCCTTCCGCTGCCTGTGCTTGACCTCTTCACGCTCTCGCCGTTGAGACTCAAACTGCTCAGCGCCCTCCCGGATGCATTTTCTTCACTTAGGGCGGTCTTTGGCCAGGGACTCCCAGGTGTCAGTGGTGATGTCGCACTTTATCAGGGAAGCTTTGAGGGTGTCCTTGTAACGTTTCCGCTGCCCACCTTTGGCTCGTTTGCCGTGAAGGAGCTCCGCATAGAGCACGTGCTTTGAAAGTCTTGTGTCTGGCATGCGAACTACGTGACCTGCCCAGCGGATCTGATCGAGTGTGGTCAGTGCTCCAATGCTGGGGACGTTGGCCTGGACGAGGACGCCGATATTGGTGCGCCTGTCCTCCCAGGGGATTTGCAGGATCTTGCGGAGACATCGTTGGTGATCTAAACCCAGCGACTTGAGATGTCTTCTGTACATCGTCCATGCCTCTGGGCCATACAGGAGGGCGGGTATTACTGTAGACCATGAACTTGGTGGTAGATTTGAGGGCCTGGTCTTTGAACACTCTTTCTCAGGCGGCCGAAGGCTGCACTGGCGCAGGTGTTGAATCTCCGCATCAATGTCTGCTTTTGTTGATAAGAGGCTCCCGAGGTATGGGAAATGGTCCATGTTGTCGAGGGCCGCGCCGTGAATCTTGATGACTGGGGGGCAGTGCTGTGCGGCAAGGACCTTTTGTCTTGCGGATTTTTAGCGTAAGGCCCATGCTTTCATATGCCTCAATAAATACGTTGTCTATACCCTGGAATTCAGCCTCAGAATGTGCGCAGACGCAAGCATCGTCCGTGTACTGTAGCTCAACGACAGAGGTTGGGGTGATCTTGGACTTGGCCTGGAGGCGGCGTAGGTTAAACGGCTTTCCACTGGTTTTGTTGTTTAGTTCCACTCCAGCGGGGAGCTTGTTGACAGTGAGGAAGATTGAGAAGAGATGGTGGAGCGATGACGCAGCCCTGTTTGACCCCGGTCCAGACGTGGATTGGGTCTGCAATGGATCACGGCCTGCATGTCGTCGTGAAGCAGGCGAAGGATGTTGACTCCCACATTGCTGTGGGACTGGAGTCACATATAGGTCCCATACAAGGATGTCAGATTACCTTCCCTAAATGACATTAGTTAACCAGATGAATCCAGTCGTTTCACATGCTTTACTTAAAAATTCCAGGTTTATTTAATTACCCATGATGGAATTTGAACTCGTGTCTCCGGATTATTAGTCCAGTAACATAACCACTATGCTACGGGACTCGCTGTGAAGTAATGCAGAAGGGAAGTACATGCAACTGTAAGATTTTCTTTAAATATAGATAGCTTGCTTGTTATGCAGTATGGCAAGGAAATTAGGAGAAAAGACGATCGGGCCAATCATAGAATGATACAGCATAAAAGGAGGCCATTCAGCCCATTGTGCCTATCCAATTAGCCCCATTTCCCTGCTCATTCCACATAGCCCTGCAAATTTTTCCCTTTCAGGTATTTATCCAATTCCCTCTTGAAAGTTGCGATTGAATCTGTTTCCACCAACCTTTCAGGCAGTGCTTTCCAGATCAAAACAACGTGTTTCGCATAACTTCCTTGCTTTTGTACTCTGCCTATTTTAGACAGTTCCACCTTGTGCATCACAGCCCCAAATTTTAACTCTTGAGGTCGGAGAAAAAAAAACAGATGAGCAAAAAGACAATGACCAATTTCAAGAAAAACTACAGGAAATTCTGACTTGACTTCCTTGGGCACCTAAATAAGCCTAAGAGAACAAAAGGAGAGTCAAGGGTTAAGGGGAACAGGCAGGAAAGTGGAGTTGAGGCCAGGATCAGATCAGCCATGATCGTATTGAATGGCAGAGCAGACCAAAATTTCCTTATTGCATAGAAGTGAAAGTGTTTTGCTAAAAGCTGAAAATATCACCTATACGTCCCTGTGGTTATACGGCCTGTACACACTTTTTTAAAAACAGCTAACCAGCCCACTGAAGCTCCTCAATCCAGTATATTGACATTATAGTAGACAGCGGCATTTTGAAGAATTTTGCATAGAAACATAAAAACATAGAAAATAGGTGCAGGAGTAGGTCATTCGGCCCTTCGCGCCTGCACCACCATTAAATAAGATCATGGCTGATCATTCACCTCAGTATTCCTTTCCTGCTTTCTCTCCATACCCCTTGATTCCTTGAGCAGTAAGGGCCATATCTAACTCCCTCTTGAATAGATCCAACGAACTGGCATCAACAACACTCTGCGGTAGGGAATTCCACAGGTTAACAACTCTTGATTGAAGAAGTTTCTCCTCATCTCAGTCCTAAATGGCTTACCCTTTATCCTTAGAATTTGTCCCCTGGTTCTGGACTTCCCCAACATCGGGAACATTATTCCTGCATCTAACCTGTCCAGTCCCTTCAGAATTTTATACATTTCTATGAGATCCCCTCTCATCCTTCTAAACTCCAGTGAATACAGGCCCAGTTGATCCAGTCTCTCCTCATATGTCCTGCCATCCCAGGAATCTGTCTGGTGAACCTTCACTGCACCCACTCAATAGCAAGAATGTCTTCCTCAGATTAGGAGACCAAAACTGAACACAATATTCCAGGTGAGGCCTCACTAAGGCCCTCTACAACTGCAGTAAGACCTCCCTGCTCCTATACTCAAATCCCCTAGCTATGAAGGCCAACATGCCATTTGCCGCCTTCACAGCCTGCTGTACCTGCATGCCAACTTTCAATGACTGATGTACCATGACACATAGGTCTCGTTGCACCTCCCCTTTTCCTAATCTGCCGTCATTCAGATAATCTGTCTTCGTGTTTTTGCCACCAAAGTGCATAACCTTACATTTATCCACATTATACTGCATCTGCCTTGCGTTTGCCCACTCACCTAACCTGTCCAAGTCACCCTGCAGCCTCTTAGCGTCCTCCTCACAGCTCACACCACCATCCAGCTTAGTGTCGTCTGCAAACTTGGAGATATTACACTCAATTCCTTCATCCAAATCATTAATGTATATTGTAAATAGCTGGAGTCCCAGCACTGAGCCCTGCGGCACCCCATGAGTCACTGCCTGCCATTCTGAAAAGGACCCGTTTATCCCGACACTCTGTTTCCTGTCTGCCAACCAGTTCTCTATCCACGTCAGTACATTAACCCCAATACCATGTGCCTTAATTTTACACACTAATCTCTTGTGTTAGACCTTGTCAAAAGCCTTTTGAAAGTCCAAATACACCAGATCCACTGGTTCTCCCTTGTCCACTCTACTAGTTACATCCTCAAAAAAATTCCAGAAGATTTATCAAGCCTGATTTCCCTTTCAGAAATCCATGCTGATTTGGACCGATCCTGTCACTGCTTTCAAAATGCACTGCTATTTCATCTTTAATAATTGGTTCCAACATTTTCCCCACTAATGATGTCAGGCTAACCGGTCTATAATTACCCGTTTTCTCTCTCCCTCCTTTCTTAAAAAGTGGTGTTGCATTAGCTACCCTCCAGTCCATAGGAACTGATCCAGAGTTGATAGACTGTTGGAAAATGTTCACCAATGCATCCACTATTTCTAGGGCCACTTCCTGAGATGCACACTATCAGGCCCCAGGGATTTATTGGCCTTCAATCCCATCAATTTCCCGAACACAATTTCCCGCCGAATAAGGATTTCCTTTAGTTCCTCCTTCTCACGGACCATCGGTCCCCTAGTATTTCTGGAAGGTTATTTGTGTCTTCCTTTGTGAAGACAGAACCAAAGTATTTGATCAACTCGTCCACCTGAATCTGATTGCAAAGGACCTATATTTGTTTTCACTAATCTTTTTCTCTTCACATATCTATAGAAGCCTTTGCAGTCAGTTTTTATGTTGCCAGCAATCTTCCTCTCATACTCTATTTTCCCCCTCCTAATTAAACCCTTTGTCCTCCTCTGCTGTATTATAAAATTCTCTCAGTCCTCAGGTTTGTTGCTTTTTCTGGCCAATTTATATGCGTCTTCCTTGGATTTAACACTATCCTTAATTTTCCTTGTTAGCCACGGTTGGGCCACCTTCCCCATTTTATTTTTACTCCAGAAAGGGATATGCAATTGCTGAAGTTCATCCATGTGATCTTTAAATGTTTGCCATTGCCTATTCACCGTCATCCCTTTCAGTATCATTCTCTTGTCAATTCTAGCCAATTCACGTCTCATACCATCGAAGCTACCTTTCCTTAATTTCAGGACCCTCATCTCTGAATCAACTGTGTCACTCTCCATCTTAATAAAGAATTCTACCATATTATGGTCACTCTTCCCCAAGGTGCCTTGCACAACAAGATTGCTAATTAGTCCTTTCTCATTACACATCACCCAGTGTAGGATGGCCAGCCCTCTAGTTGGTTCCTCGACATATTGGTCTCGAAAACCATCCTGAATACATAGAAACATAGAAAATAGGTGCAGGAGTAGGCCATTCGGCCCTTCTAGCCTGCACCGCCATTCAATGAGTTCATGGCTGAACATGCAACTTCAGTACCCCATTCCTGCTTTCTCACCATACCCCTTGATCCCCCTAGTAGTAAGGACTTCATCTAACTCCTTTTTGAATATATTTAGTGAATTGGCCTCAACAACTTTCTGTGGTAGAGAATTCCACAGGTTCACCACTCTCTGGGTGAAGAAATTCCCCCTCATCTCGGTCCTAAATGGCTTCCCCCTTATTCTTAGACTGTGTCCCCTGGTTCTGGACTTCCCCAACATTGGGAACATTCTTCCTGCATCTAACCTGTCTAACCCCGTCAGAATTTTAAACGTTTCTATGAGGTCCCCTCTCATTCTTCTGAACTCCAGTGAATACAAGCCCAGTTGATCCAGTCTTTCTTGATAGGTCAGTCCCGCCATCCCGGGAATCAGTCTGGTGAACCTTTGCTGCACTCCCTCAATAGCAAGAATGTCCTTCCTCAAGTTAGGAGACCAAAACTGTACACAATACTCCAGGTGTGGCCTCACCAAGGCCCTGTACAACTGTAGTAACACCTCCCTACCCCTGTACTTAAATCCCCTCGCTATGAAGGCCAACATGCCATTTGCTTTCTTAACCGCCTGCTGTACCTGCATGCCAACCTTCAATGACTGATGTACCATGACACCCAGGTCTCTTTGCACCTCCCCTTTTCCTAATCTGTCACCATTCAGATAATAGTCTGTCTCTCTGTTTTTACCATCAAAGTGGATAACCTCAAATTTATCCACATTATACTTCATCTGCCATGCATTTGCCCACTCACCTAACCTATCCAAGTCGCTCTGCAGCCTCATAGCATCCTCCTCGCAGCTCACACTGCCACCCAACTTAGTGTCATCCGCAAATTTGGAGATACTACATTTAATCCCCTCGTCTAAATCATTAATGTAACAGTGTAAACAGCTGGGGCCCCAGCACAGAACCTTGCGGTACCCCACTAGTCACTGCCTGCCATTCTGAAAAGTCCCCATTTACTCCTACTCTTTGCTTCCTGTCTGACAACCAGTTCTCAATCCATGTCAGCACAATCCCATGTGCTTTAACTTTGCACATTAATCTCTTGTGTGGGACCTTGTCGAAAGCCTTCTGAAAGTCCAAATATACCACATCAACTGGTTCTCCCTCGTTTACTCTACTGGAAACATCCTCAAAAAATTGCAGAAGATTTGTCAAGCATGATTTCCCTTTCACAAATCCATGCTGACTTGGACCTATCTTATCAACTCTTTCCAAATGCACTGCTATGACATTCTTAATAATTGATTCCATCATTTTACCCACTACCGATGTCAGGCTGACCGGTCTATAATTCCCTGTTATCTCTCTCCCTCCTTTTTTAAAAAGTGGGGTTACATTGGCTACCCTCCACTCCATAGGAACTGATCCAGAGTCAATGGAATGTTGGAAAATGACTGTCAATGCATCCACTATTTCCAAGACCACCTCCTTAAGTACTCTGGGATGCAGTCCATCAGGCCCTGGGGATTTATCGGCCTTCAATCCCATCAATTTCCCCAACACAATTTCCCGACTAATAAGGATTTCCCTCAGTTCCTCCTCCTTACTAGACCCTCTGACCCCTTTTATATCCGGAAGGTTGTTTGTGTCCTCCTCAGTGAATACCGAACCAAAGTACTTGTTCAATTGGTCTGCCATTTCTTTGTTCCCCGTTATGACTTCCCCTGATTCTGACTGCAGGGGACCTACGTTTGTCTTTACTAACCTTTTTCTCTTTACATATCTATAGAAACTTTTGCAATCCGTCTTAATGTTCCCTGCAAGCTTCTTCTCGTACTCCATTTTCCCTGCCCTAATCAAACCCTTTGTCCTCCTCTGCTGATTTCTAAATTTCTTCCAGTCCCCGGGTTCGCTGCTATTTCTGGCCAATTTGGATGCCACTTCCTTGGCTTTAATACTATTCCTGATTTCCCTTGATAGCCACGGTTGAGCCACCTTCCCTTTTTTATTTTTACGCCAGACAGGAATGTACAATTGTTGTAGTTCCTCCATGCGGTCTCTAAATGTCTGCCATTGCCCATCCACAGTCAACCCCTTCAGTATCATTCGCCAATCTATCCTAGCCAATTCACGCTTCATACCTTCAAAGTTACCCTTCTTTAAGTTCTGGACCATGGTCTCTGAATTAACTGTTTCATTCTCTATCCTCATGTAGAATTCCACCATATTATGGTCACTCTTCCCCAAGGGGCCTCGCACAACGAGATTGTTAATTAATCCTCTCTCATTACACAACACCCAGTCTAAGATGGCCTCCCCCCTAGTTGGTTCCTCGACATATTGGTCCAAAAAACCATTCCTTATGCACTCCAGGAAATCCTCCTCCACCGTATTGCTTCCAGTTTGGTTAACCCAATCTATCTGCATATTAAAGTCACCCATTATAACTGCTGCACCTTTATTGCACACACCCCTAATTTCATGTTTGATGCCCTCCCCAACATCACTACTACTGTTTGGAGGTCTGTACACAACTCCCACTAACGTTTTTTGCCCTTTGGTATTCTGCAGCTCTACCCATATAGATTCCACATCATCCAAGCTAATGTCCTTCCGAACTATTGCCTTAATTTCCTCCTTAACCAGCAATGCTACCCCACCTCCTTTTCCTTTTATTCTATCTTTCCTGAATGTTGAATACCCCTGGATGTTGAGTTCCCAGCCCTGATCATCCTGGAGCCACGTCTCCGTAATCCCAATCACATCATATTTGTTAACATCTATTTGCACAGTTAATTCATCCACCTTATTGCGGATACTCCTTGCATTAAGACACAAAGCCTTCAGGCTTGTTTTTTTAACACCCTTTGTCCTTTTAGAATTTTGCTGTATAATGGCCCTTTTTGTTCTTTGCCTTGGGTTTCTCTGCCCTCCACTTTTCCTCATCTCCTTTCTGTCTTTTGCTTTTGCCTCCTTTTTGTTCCCTCTGTCTCCCTGCATTGGTTCCCATCCCCCTGCCATATTAGTTTAAATCCTCCCCAACAGCACTAACAAACACTCCCCCTAGGACATTGGTTCCGGTCCTGCCCAGGTGCAGACCGTCCGGTTTGTACTGGTCCCACCTCCCCCAGAACCGGTTCCAATGCCCCAGGAATTTGAATCCCTCCCTGCTGCACCACTGTTCAAGCCACGTATTCATCTGCGCTATCCTGCGATTCCTACTCTGACCATCACGTGGCACTGGTAGCAATCCCGAGATTACTACTTTTGAGGTCCTACTTTTTAATTTAGCTCCTCGCTCCTTAAATTCGTTTCGTAGGACCTCATCCCTTTTTTTAACCTATGTCATTGGTACCAATGTGCACCACGACAACTGGCTGATCTCCCTCCCTTTTTAGAATGTCCTGCACCCGCTCCGAGACATCCTTGACCCTTGCACCAGGGAGGCAACATACCATCCTGGAGTCTCGGTTGCGGCTGCAGAAACGCCTATCTATTCCCCTTACAATTGAATCCCCTATCACTATCGCTCTCCCACTCTTTTTCCTGCCCTCCTGTGCAACAGAGCCAGCCACGGTGCCATGAACTTGGCACTCCAGAAAATCCTCCACCACCGCTTTGCTAGCAGTTTGGTTAGCCCAATCTATATGTCGATTAAAGTCGCCCATGATAACTGCTGTACCTTTATTGCATCCCTAATTTCTTGTTTGATGCTGTTCCCAACATCACTACTACTGTTTGGTGGTGTGTACACAACTCCCATTCGCGTTTTCTGCCCTTTGGTATTCCGTGGCTTCATCCATACCGATTCCACATCATCCAAGCTTAATGTCCTTCCTTACTATTGCATTAATTTCCTCCTTAACCAGCTATGCCATCCCGCCTCCTTTTCCTTTCATCTATCCTTCCTGAATGTTGCATACCCCTGGATGTTGAGTTCCCAGCCTTGGTCACCCTGAAGCCATGTCTCCATGATGCCAATTACATCATATCTGTTAACAGCTATCTGTGCAGTTAATTCGTCCACCCTCAAAAAGGAGTTATGTAGCCCTTACTACTAGGGGGATCAAGGGGTATGGTGAAAAAGCAGGAATGGGGTACTGAAGTTGCATGTTCAGCCATGAACTCATTGAATGGCGGTTTGCAGGCTCGAAGGGCCGAATGGCTTACTCCTGCATCTATTTTCTATGTTTCTATGTTATTACGAATACTCCTTGCATTGAGGCACAGAGTCTTCAGGCTTGCCTTTAACAGCACAGAAGGAGGCCATTCAGCACATCATGCCTGCGTCAGCTCTTTGAAAGAGCTATCCAATTGGTCCCACACCCCAGCTCTTTTCGCACAGCCCTGCAATTTTCGCTCCTTCAAGTATTTATTCATTTCTATCTCCATGTAACGGAAAAGTCCTCATTTCAGGTACTATTCTAGTAAATCTGCTCTCCAAGACAAGAAAGACTTGCATTTATATTGCCCCTTTCACGACCACTGGATGTCTCAAAGCGCTTTACAGCCAATGAAGTACTTTTGGAGTGTAGTCACTTTTGTCATGTGGGAAAGCCCTTGACATCCTTCCTAAAGTGTGGTGCCAGTATTGAACACAATATTCCAGCTGAGGCCTAACCAGTGTTTTATAAAGATATGTAATGTTTTTGCTTTGACGACTATCTGTTGCTACTCGGCGTTAATAATAAAAACAGAAAATGGTGGAAATACTCAGCGGGTCAGGCAGCATCTGTGAAGAGAGAAACCGAATTAACGTTTCAGGTCGATGACCTTTTGTCGTAACCTCAGCAGGCCATCGACCTAAACTGTTAACTCTGTTTTTCTCTCTCCACAGATGCTGTCTGACCTGCTGAGTGTTTCCAGCATTTTCTGTTTTTATTTCAGATTTCCAGCATCCACAGTGCTTTGCTTTTGTACTATTTGACATTTATTACTTGGTGATTAAATACTTCAAAAAAATGTAATTTACTTTTCACCAATATAAATGTAATGTTCTCATGATTTGATTTGAAGTAATAATACGGGAGTGTCTCAACCATACCATTTCATATTTTTCTACCTTTAATAAATCTTTCCTCATAGCTCAAACTCTTCACACTTGCTATTTCTCTACTTTTCATCCTTTCCAAAATACGTATATACATGTGTTTTTTCATTTGATGTGGTATTGATCAGAATCAAATGCAGTAGTCCGAGTGTGATCTGGCAGTGCATTGTAAAGTCTTAACATCTCCTCTGGAGACTTGTACTCTACTGTTCTTGTTATACAATCACTGCATTGTGCTTTTTAACGTCTTCACCTCACTGTCTAGACATTGAAATTACCAAGTCGATCACTCCCAACTTCTAAGTCTCTTTCTGCTAGTTCAGCTACATTAATTGTATACTTGTGCTTGTATTTTTCAACTTGTGTGCAATTCTTCAGTTAAATTTGATTTTTCTGTTCAGTTTCATCTCGTTCCGTATCCTCTACTATCCTCTCTCTTTCATTTTCAATGAGGGGTCTTTTTTAATTCATTCCCAGAATATGATCATCGCTGCCAAAGTCAGCATTTATTGCTCATCCCTAGTTGCCCTTGAGAAGGTGATGGTGGGACGCCTCCTTGAACCGTTGCAGTGCTGTACGTAGGGTGTTACAGGATTTTGATCCAGCAACGATGAAGGAATATCCAAGTCGTTGATGTAGATTAGAAAGGGCAAAGGTCCAAGCACTGACCACAACATGGCTCCAGTCTGATATTCTAGAATCATCACACTGTTACAGCACAGAAAACCATTCAGGCTATTGTGCCTGTGCTGGCTCTTTAGAAGAGCTATCCAATTCGTCCCACTCCCCTGCTCGTTCCCCAGAGCCCTTCAAATTTCCCCCCTTCAAGTAGTTATACAGTTCACTTTTGAAGGTTACTATTGAATCTGCTTCCACCACTCTTTCAGGCAGCGCATTCCGGATCATAATCACTCGCTGTGTAAATTGTTTTGCCCCTCACATAGCCTCTGGTTCTTTTGCCAATTACCTTAAATCTGTGTCTTCTTCATCAAGTAATGAACAGTTTTAAGAAATAGGAGCAGGATTAGGCCATTTGGCCCGTTGAGCCTGCTCCGCCATTCATTTTATGCAGTGAGAGCAGGTGGTCTGCTCCCAGATTTGAATTAAGCGCCAGCTTGGCTGAGTGATGGGACTCTCGCTCTTGAGTCAGAAGGTTGTGGGTTCAAGCCCCATTCCAGCACTTGGCACCTAACCTAGATTGACACTTAAGTATAACACTGAGGGAGTGCTACATTGTTAGAAGTGCTACCTTTCAGGTGATACATTAAACTGAGCTGCTGTCCATCATCATCATTATCAGCAGTCCCTCGAAACGAGGATGACTTGCTTCCACACCAAAAAAGAATGAGTTCACAGGTGTTTCAATGATATTCCAGGTCTTGAACTGCATCCTGAAGTGTGGAAGATGCCTGTGTGTGGATTTTTTTAATGTGTGGTGACTGCTGCACAACAGCCTCCACATGAACTTGACAGAGCTAGGCCTTTATCCAGTAGCAAGGGTTATCCAAGATGACTGGAGACGTGCTCCGCTGCACTGACCTAAGTGCGCGCACACATCGCAGTGTGGGCTGGCCCGTGCTGCCCCTGGGCCCCGAACTCACGCCTCCCCTGGGCTCTGATCACATCTCGCCACAGTCTCTCGCCGCTCCTGCGCCCCGACCTCGCCGCTCCTGCTGTGTCTGCTCATGCTCCAATCACCAACCTGGACCTTGATGACGTCACTCTTCGCTTTTGAACTCTTGAACATGTCATCTAAATGTAAGACCTGCTGCAGAATCTAGATTCCGAGTGTCTCAGAACCTGACTGGGTTTGTTGCAGAAAATGGTCTTGGAGGTGCAGGAGAATTCCGGGGCTCGGGATCTTGCATGGCTATGTAGATGAATGCTCGCTCTAATCTGGCCCAACAACAGCCTAGAAATTTCTGTTACCGATGTTAGCAGACGAAGACTTGATACATAGTGCATTGTGTGAACCGGTTAACATCGGGACGAGAAGAGTGGACAAAGGTATGTCATATCAACATGTTAAGTGTTGGTATGACATCAATATCAGCAAAGATAATTCAAGGCAAACATGACTTAAGATCACCACTAACTCTTCCTTCTCCCCGCCACCCCCCCCATCCTGTACCCCTCACCACCCATTCCCGCAAAACTGTCTTCATCAGAATGCTATTGCCACTTTTGGGCCAAATTGAGGGCAATCTTGTGCCTTATACTAAGGCTTTCTAGAGTCTGGGTTCAAACATCCCGAATTAGATCCTCTGCTGTCCACTGATTTAGTGGACGTAGAATGGTAGCATAGTGGTTAAGTTACTGGACTCGTGTTTCAGAGGCCTGGACTAATAATCTGGCTAGTGTCAGACCATGAAACTACCGGGTTGTCGGGAAAAACCCAACTGGTTCACAGGGAAGGACATCTGCCATCCTTACCTGGTCTGACCTATACGTGACTCCAACAACAATGTGGTTGACCCTTAACTACCTACCCTCTGTTGAGGGAAATTGGGGATGGGCAATAAATCCTTGCCAGCGACACCCACATCCCATGAATGTGAATAAAGAAAAAAAAAATGATCCGCTGGCACTCTTTGAAAAATAACAGAGATGTCTTTCAATGTTCGAGCCAGCATTTCCCCTGAACCAACACCGAAATATCTTTTTATTAATCTTTAACTCTGTGTGAATTGGTTGTCAAATTTGATGACAAAACGTGACATCTTGAGTATGCAGGAAGGTGAAATGTGAACGTAACTTCCTTGTTTCTTCAGTGCTTAAATGCTGTTGTTTAGGGAGGATGATTCTATGTACTTTTCCATCTACCTCGCACCTTCCTTCCCCAGCATCTTCCCACTCGATGTAACCTGGGTTAGGAAATTAGTGAAGTCTCGCCAGTGGAACTTAGAACCGTCTGCTAGTATCACTTGGTGCTTCTCTGGCCACTGCTTTTATTGATGAGGTCACCAGAAGAGCTGAGAATAAAGAGCTTAAACCTTTTATTTCCAGCAACCATAAATTACAGAATAATCTATATTTATTTCTAGTGTGGCACCATTTTATACAGCAGCACGGCATCACATCAAGTAGAATTGTTTCAGCTCAAAGGCCAGAGGGAGCTAATGGCTTTCATCACTCAATTATGAGTCCAGTAATAGATCTTTCAAAAAACGCATTTGTGAAGATAATTGAAACTACCAGTGCTGACTTCATGCAAATTATTTCTAACTCAATTGTAGTAAATTGGGATTGAAGATTTTTTTTCCATACAGCAGAACTACTTGCATGGAAAGATCTGCCTTATAAATAGAGCTATTTATTTTTACTTGTCTACCTTAATAACATATACGTGTTGTGAGGTGCATGAAAGCCGGCATAAGATGTTGTCTCATTTAATCTTCAGAGCTCCTGAATGGCGTTTACAGTGTACAACAGAAGCATACACTACATTAAGAGTAAAATGAATTGCTTGAATGTTTTCTTTTTCTAACATGCGGGATAGAAAATGTTTCTAAATTCTGATCAAAACCTTTTCCAACAAAGAATTGCTGAGTTCATAACTTAAGTCAGTCCAACCGTTGTAAATCTTGATGTGCATGGTGGTCCCTGATTTTACCTGCCGTGAAATTAATTAGGAGCACCGGTATACTGTGTAATTTTTTTTTAAAAGGGTCTTATTTTGTGTGGTATTCATGTGTGCCAGCCCACAAGCCTGCTCCCAGGGCTTTCCCAGGCAATTTCAAGCCTTCTTGTTAAAACAATGTACTCTTTTTTTTAAGAATTCATTTAAGCTTTAATTTTTTTTAACCTCACCAATTTTCTACCTTTCCCTCAAGTTGTTACTTTGACCTATTATCCTACCAGATTAAATTTGCTTAATCAACAAAAGAAGAGCAAAAGAACCAGAGGGGAGATGACTATTTCTTTTTACACAGCGAATCGATATGATCTGAAATACCCTACTGGAAAAGGTGATGGAAGCAGATTCAGTAGTAACTTTCCAAAGGGAATTGGATAAATACTTGAAGGTGGTAAAATTGCAGAGCTGTAGGGAAAGAGCAGGGGAGCTGGCACAGGGACGATGGACTGACTGGCCTTTTACTGTGCTGCATCATTCTATGAACAGTTTGCTAACATGGCATCTTAACCATTTGAGAGCTCAACAATTTTCAAGTTGGTTGTATCAACTTAATGGACCTCCTTTGTATTTGGGTGAGCGACTGACTGTGCAAACCCCATTAAGAGGATACTGACTCACTGTTAAAAATGTTTTAAAGTCCAATGGTGTGCACGCCCAGTCTAATTTCTACTTTGTGTGAGTTAATTGAATAAAAGTGTGGTTTGCTTTCCAACTATTCTGGAAAATTGCTGAGCTCTCGAATGGTTGAAGTACCCTGTTGGCAAATTGTTCAACAAACCAATTTATTCTTGTGGCATAATTGCGAGGTCAAGTTCTTTGTTAGCACTCAAATCCACTGAGAAACCAGCATTTTCAGTACATCGAATTAGCAGTACTTGGGCAGCAAAGCATGCTAACTAGAAGTTTACGGACTTATTGCTGGATGTTGTACCGTACTAAATCACTTGCCTTAATAATTACTCATGGGCATGTAGGTACAATGATCACATCTTGGAAACACTGTGTACTCCAGAAGAGGTAATTAGATAGGTGGTTCAAGGAAAGAGGAATAATATTGAACTGGGGTAGGTACATGAATTTAGGATTACTGCTCAAACAGGTCTGACTGAAGAGCTTCTTTCCATGTGGTAATTTCTCTCTCAACTTGCAACCTATTCAGGGATTAGAATGATTGGTGTGCTGTAATGTGCCTGTGACTTGGGTCCACCTTCTTGTGGTGAAGCAGTTTATGAGTCGGCAGCATGGGCGTGTCAATATGTTGAATTGTAGGAATAATCCAGGTTGTAATTATCATCAATTATTTGTCTGAAAAGTACACACTTGCATCTGTTTAAACAATTAGGCTAATTACACAGTTGCTGGTGTCCAGACTGGTAAATGCCATTTTTTTGAGTTTGGCACAGAAACGTGCTATTTGTTCATTTAACCCTGTGTACTAGCACTCCTCACAGCTCCATGAAATGTAATCGGCAACAATTGAAACTGAGACCAGTATGCAGAAATTCACGTTCAACAGCTGTGCAATGTCCAGTGCAAGGATGCAGAGAGGATATTTCCACTCATAGAGGAAACTAAAACTAGGGGACAGAGTCTTAGATAAGGGGCCACCCATTTAAAACTGAGATGAGGAGGAATTTCTTCTGAGGCTTGTAAATCTGTGGAATTCTCTGCCCCAGAGAGCTGTGGAGGCTGGGTCATTGAATATATTTAAGGTGGAGGTAGACAGATTTTTGAGTGTCAAGGGAGTAAAAGGTTATGGGGAGCAGGCAGGGAAGTGGAGCTGAGTCCATAAACAGATCAGCCATGATCTTATTGAATGGCGGAGCAGGCTCAAGGGGCCAAATGGCCTACTCCTGCTCCTATTTCTTATGTTCTTCTGCATAGACCTTTCTAGCGGGACTCACTGGGTAGTGAGAGCTCTGGTGAAACTTTGCACCTCTCTGCTCCAGAAGTGCAGAACCTTGCTGACATCAGCTTGTTCAGCGAGGACAAGGGATCAATCCTGGGACCTTCGTGGATCACAGGGTAACTTTCTGAACTGTAGGATCTGTGTGTTTTTTTAATGTAGGGTTGTTCTCGGTATCATCTGCATTGCTTTCTTAAACTTTTCATCCGTAATGCTAAAGCTGCTAATCTCCGATTCGATTGAGGAACTGAGTCAATAGGTTTCTGACCCCATACCAATCCTCTTCCATGACTCAGTTGATGAGGCAAGGCAGATGTGTCCTTAATTCTTTTCCAAGTCTGCCTGGTAACTTTCTGAAAGCTGCTGGTTCTTGCCACCCATATAATTGCCAAACTATAAAACTTGAACCCATCACCATAGAAATAGTGCAAAGCCTAAATGATATGAGGTGGCTTCCCCCCGGAGGCAAATGCAAGGGAAATAGATTATCTTTTGCATCATATAGGGTGTGCCAACCCTTGGGCTTTCCCCCGGAGGCAAATGCAAGGGAAATAGATTATCTTTTGCATCATATAGGGTGTGCCAACCCTTGAAAGGGAGTCGAGGGTTATGGGGAGCAGGCAGGTAAGACCAAGATCAGATCAGCCATGATCTTATTGAATGGCGGAGCAGACTCAAGGGGTCAAATGGCCTACTACTCCATCTATTTTTTTATGTTCTTATGAAACAGGCTAGCCCTCTACTGCTGGAGGCATTAAGAAGTCTGCCTTCCTAAGGTATGCACATGTTTCCACAGATGTTGTCTGGTGGGATGAGGCTTGTTTGGAGCATAACTACCGGCATAGACAAATGATTTGTTTCTGTGCAGTAAATTCTATGCAATTTACTTAATGGATATAGTTACTTAATTTGGAACTACAAATCTAGCCAGGGCTTCTTTTGCTGGTGTGTAAATTCCTGGCAGTCTCAGTAGTCCTCTGGATGTGAAGAGAGACCATAAAACAGCTTATTCAACAAAGTCACCTGTTCTGGAAAGGTAGATAACTAAAAGGCTACCAGAATGTTTTATGAAAAGGGAAATGGAGTGCAGTTAGAGTACTATGTTCAGTGTTCCGCATCCTATTATAGAAAGGACATGAAAGCCATAGAGTACAAGCAATTTTGATTCACCAAACTGATGCCAGGAATGGGAATCTATACTTGTGATACAACAACAACTAATAAAGGAAGAGAAGAGAAGTAGTCCGGTGGAGAGGTTCATGGAGCGAATTGCAGAGCTTGGGGCCTAGGCAGCTGAAGGCATGGCCGCCAATGGTAGAGCGAAGAAAACTGGGCATGTGCAAGAGGCTAGAATGGGAGTAGCGCGGAGATCTTGGAGGGACTGTTTGCACTGGAGCAGAGAAGGTAAAGGGGAGGTTTAATATAGGTTTTAAAAAAGTATGAATGGTTTTAAATAGAGTGAATAGGGAAAGACTATTTGCTTTATTTGGAGAATCAGTGACAAGGGGTTAGCAACGTAAAATAGTCATTGAGAGTGAGGAAAGAGGATAGTAGAAATGTCTTCCCGCAGAGGTTTGACTGCACATGGAATGCTTTGCTGCAGGAAATGGTTGAGACAGACCACTGTACTTCCTAAGGGAAAGTTGCATAGCTATTTGAAGCAGAGGAGGTTGGGTTACAGAGCTATAAGAAGAGAGCAGGGTAGTGTGATTTGTTTTGGATTATTGTAGCAAAAAACCGACACATACACTGGGCTGAATGGCCTCCTGTTGTGTTTAAACATCTGTGGTTTTATAGTCTATGAAATGGAACTGTCATATAGTGGGGTTCTGCCCTTTTCTCGCCACTTCCTGACTGGCCTCTCAAAAACAAATCCTCTCTTGCTATGTATCGAGAAGGATAAATGGAATGGAAACAGTGCAGTGTGGACTCATGGCGATGCTACCAGGGATCATGGGTTATCATTATGAACAGACACTTGAGGTTTTCCCCCACTGGAGCTAACAGGTTGAGGGAATAAAAAATCTTCCTGATTTTGATCGGGAAGTCCTCAAATCCATGCAGAATTCTGATAGATTAACTGTGATTGATTGGTTCTATTACATAAGAACATAAGAAATAGGAGCAGGAATAGGCCATACGGCCCTCGAGACAGCTCCGCCATTCAATAAGATCATGGCTGATCTGATCATGGATTCAGCTCCACTTCCCTGCCCGCTCCCCATAACCCTTTATCCCCTTATCGCTCAAGAAACTGTCTCTTTCGGTCTTAAATTTATTTAATGTCCCAGCTTCCACAGCTCTCTTGAGGCAGCAAATTCCACAGATTTCCAACCTTCTGAGAGAAGAAATTTCTCCTCAGCTTAGTTTTAAATGGGCGGCCCCTTATTCTAAGATTATGCCCCCTAGTTCTCGTCACCCCTGTCAATGGAAACATCCTCTCTGCATCCACCTTGTCAAGCCCCTTCAATCTTATACGTTTCGATAAGATCACCTCTCATTCTTCTGAATTCCAATGAGTAGAGGCCCAACCTATTCAACCTTTCCTCATAAGTCAACCCCCTCATCCAAGGGATTAACCGAGTGAACTTTCTCTGATCTGCCTCCAAAGCAAGTATATCCTTTTGTAAATATGGAAACCAAAACTGCACGCAGTATTCCAGGTGTGGCCTCACCAATACCCTGTATAGCTGTAACAAGACTTCCCTGCTTTTATACTCCATCCCCTTTGCACTAAAGGCCAAGATTCCATTGACCTTCCTGATCACTTGCTGTACCTGCGTACTATCCTTTTGGGTTTCATGCACAAGTACCCCTAGGTCCCGCTGTACTGCAGCACTTTGCAATCTTTCTCCATTTAAATAATAACTTGCTCTTTGATTTGAGTATGAGATGATGATCAAATAATTAAAGATGAGGTTAGAAATGTTCTTTACACAGAAGATGGTTAAAATGAGGACTTTGCTGCCACAAAGCATTGTTGAAGCAGTCTTTTCAAAGGTATTTAGATACTTTCTTGAACAAGAGGCATATTAACAGGTTTGGGGAGTCAGCAGGAAAGTTGATTCAGACTAAGTGGCCTTTGTGGAGAAAAACACTGGAGCAGACTTGATCGGCTGAATGGCCGTTTCTGCGCAGTTGCATATTATTATTATACTCTCTTGTTTAATATAAGGTGACCTGTTGCTGGGTCACTGAACATATATATCAAATTGGCAATCTTCCTCGCTGCCATGCCCCACCTCACAGTCAACAAGCTCCCTGCTGGTGTGGAACTAAACTATAGAACCAGTGGGAACCTGTTCAACCTTCGCCGTTTCCAGGTCAGATCCAAGATCACCCCAACCTCTGTCGTCGAGCTACAGTACGCGGACGACGCCTGCGTCTGCGCACATACAGAAGCTGAACTCCAGGACATAGTCGACGTATTTACTGAGGCGTACGAAAGAATGGACCTTGCTCTAAACATCCGTAAGACAAAGGTCCTCCACCAGCCTGTCCTCGCCAGTCATCAAAAACCATGGCTCGGCCCTGGACAACGTGGACCATTTCCCATACCTCGGGAGCTTCTTATCAACAAGAATAGACATTGACGACTAGATTCAACACTGCCTCCAGTGCAGCTTCGGTCACCTGAGGAAAAGAGTGTTTGAAGACCAGACCCTCAAAACTGCCACCAAGCTCATGGTGTATGGCTCAGAGACATGGACCATGTATAGTAGACACCTCAAGTCGCTTGAGAAATACCACCAACGATGCCTCTGCAAGATCCTACAAATCCCCTGGGAGGACAGACGCACTAACATTAGCATCTTCGACCAGGCCAATATCCCCAGCATTGAAGCACTGACTACACTTGATCAGCTCCGCTGGGCAGGCCACATTGGTCGCATGCCAGACACGAAGCTCCCAAAGCAAGCGCTCTACTCAAAACTCCTTCGTGGCAAACAAGCCAAAGGTGGGCAGAGAAAACGTTACAGGGACACCCTGAAAGCCTCCCTGAAAAAGTGCAACATCCCCACTGACACCTGGCCAAAGACCGCCTTAAGTGGAGGAACTGCATCCGGGAGGGCGCTGAGCACCTCGAGTCTCATCGCTGAGAGCATGCAGAAATCAAGCGCAGGCAGCGGAAAGAGCATGCGGCAAACCTATTCCACCCACCCTTTCCCTCAACGCCTATCTGTCCCACCTGTGACAGGGACTGTGGTTCTTGTATTGGACTGTTCAGCCACCTAAGGACTCATTTTTAAGAGTGGAAGCAAGTCTTCCTTGATTCCGAGGGACTGCCTATGATGATATCAAATTGGATCACATTTTGTTTTGGGATACTTTGGTGTATTGTATTATTATTTGTTGAATTTGTGCAAGGTTAATGTGGTAAATTTTATTGAGCCCATTAAAAAAAAAACTAGATTTGATTGAAACAAAGGCCGTGTATTTCCTCGGAGCTGCTCGCGTTCCGCAGCTGTAACTTCACCAGTGGTGTGACAAAAACCCCATTTACATGTGGAAATTGCCAGCCAAAGCCTGAATTGATGTGTACGCTCGCGAACCGCTCATTTCTTTTTTTAAAGCAGCTGTTTCCTGCTTGATAATCCTTATCCTAATGGAATTTAAACTGCAATTTAGAAATTAGAGCAGCATTTGTGGACCGCTGCAAAAATTACATCCAATTCCTCCAAACTGGAACAGGTTCTCGGGTTTCTCACAATTGTTTGCCGTTTCGTTCATGGTTTGTGATTTTATCATTTTTCCATTCAACCAAGACCTGTGACATTTACCTCCTAATTTTATTTGATTTGATTTGAATCACGGCCACTTTGTGATCATGTGTCTCGCTATGTCTTGAGCGCATGTGCACCCAGGTAGCACCTGTGAATTTGAGCTCATCACATGGTGATGCAGAGTGGCATGCTTAGGCTCGAAGGCCAAATGGCCTACTCCTGCTTCTCTCTCTTGCGTTTATATTCTAGTGGCTTGCAGTCCAATTTAACCCCGGTTGGCATGATCTGACATGACCAGCAATGGCCCACCAAACTCCACATGTGAATGATCGATCCATCAATTCCATATTGGATAGCGCACAGTTTGGAGTGTGTTACAAGGCTCTAATAAATCCAAGGGTTGAGGAAACATCATAAATTGCAATTGTTCAATTTTTTAAAAATTGTGATTAATTTTGCTGCATTTTCAGTTTCTAAAAAGTGCCAAACACATTTTTGTCCGGTTTTATTTTTGTCACAATTATTTTTCTTCTGCTCACGCCTCACAGTTGTTTGTAAATATCTTGCCTGGCTGTTGCGTTGGAGGGGTTTGCATGTGGTTCATCCTGGGTGGTATTATACAAGAACAGGTCAAAAACTGCACCTCCCCTAATGTATTTTTCTGTCAGTATTTGTGCAAAACACTTGAGGTCGAGCTGAAATTTCAACCTTAAGCTCCAGTCTCCAAGCAGGCCCCTGTGAGGGATGTTTCATCAGGCTTTACAATATTAAATGGCCAACTTTGAGTAAGAATGAAAAACTTGGATTTATATAGCGCCTTTCACGACCACCGGAAGTCTCGCAGTGTTTTACAGCCAATGAAGTACTTTTGGAGTGTAGTCACTGTTGCAACGTGGGAAACGCAGCAGCCAATTTGCACACAATATGCTCCCGCAAACAGCAGTGTGATGATGACCAGATAATCTGTTTTTGTTATGTTGATTGAGGAATAAATATTGGCCAGGACACCGGGGTTAACTCCCCTGCTCTTGTTGGAAATGGTGCTGTGGGATCTTTTACGTCCACATGAGAGGGCAGAAGGGGTCTCGGTTAAACGTCTCATCTGAAAGATGACGCCTCCGATAGTGCAACACTCCCTCAGCACTGCACTGGAGTGTCAGTGTAGACTTGTGTGCTCAAGTCCCTAGAGTGAGACTTGTACGCGCAACCTTCTGACTCAGAGGCGAATGTACTCCCGACTGAGTCTAAACTGACATTAAACCGATGGTAACATAAGCTTAGTAACTTATTCAGAATTGGCTCATTATTGATGTATGTTATTTCTGGCTCTTTACATTGACCTGAGTAAAGAAGGGAGTGGTGGTGAAAAAATCATGTCAAGACATTACTTCAGTGATTTGATTGGTTAGTTTTGTAGCACTTACTGGCTTGTAAATAGTAGCTTGGGAAAATAGTAGATTTGATCAGTCGGGGTTTTGTCGGCTTACTCTTCCCTCATTTATACTTTTTACTACTTCTGATTCACTCACATTTAGTCAGTTAGGTTACCCGTTAAGAATTTATTTCCTCCTACCACGTTGGAAGTCTCCTCTCATGAGGCAACACTTGTTAAACTGGGGTCTTTGAGAGATCTGATACTAATCTTGCTTGCTAGATGCAAGACTGTAAACTAAATTGGTAAAATACATAAAATCATACAAATTTACGGCACAGAAGCAGGCCATTTTGACCCATCCGACTGAAAAAGAGCTATCCAACCTAATCCCACTTTCCAGATCTTGGTCCATAGCCCTGTAGGTTACATCACTTCAAGTGCACATCCATGTACTTTTTAAATGCGATGAGGGTTTCTGCCTCTAGCACCCCTTTCAGGCAGTGAGTTCCAGGACAGGAATTCGGTTTATCGGTTCCAATAATGGAATAAAAAGCAACTGCAAAAGGCCTGCCTTTTATTTTTTTAAATGTATAATTTCTCCTCCTAGACGATGGTGGTCAACCTTCTCATGCTTGCAGGCATGTGATCATTGAAACAGCAAAGAAGATAGTGACTTTGGAGATACTGTAGTATGCGGCATGACTTGACTAACGGTCAGTTATTGATTGATTAAACCAAGCACTAATATTTAGAAAGGGTAATGGATAACGTCGGGGAAATCTGTACTACAGAAGTTTGAAGGGAAAGCAACTGTCGCTGATACGTGCTTTTTGATTGAGTTCCTCGGTGACCGTATGCTCTCCCAATGGCTCCTATTCAAAGCAGCGCATAGTTCAGTCATACAAACCAGAGAATTCTGGGATCGATCCTGGCTTTGTGCTGATTTAATTGATCTCCAGCTGGATACAGCAGGAGATACCACAATTAATGTCAGTCATTTCAAGCAGCCCTGTAAGTGCCCTTGAAGACCTCCAAGTTCATGAGGTACCTCAATGTGCCAAATCATACTCTTATGCCCTAGCTCCTCAATCTTTTCATCAACAAAGGATTTGATACAGGTCCAGATAAGGCACAGCACTTTTGCATCTCAAGAACCATCTCTGGTCTTCTATCACTGGTGTTGACTGCCTGAGTTTACAGGTGTTAAATAAATCAGGCTTTGCAGAAGAAATTTGGAGTAAAGCTTCATCTGCAGATTGGTTCACTCATTTTCCATTTAGAGAATTCTGCAAATGAATTGAAGACATTGAAAGGTTTCCATACTGTGCTTTTGAGTCTTTTATGAGGAGGCAGATTGTGAGATGAATATTTACTTTGAAAAGTTACAGCTGCTAATTTGAGCACTACTTTGTTGGGGAGGAATCAAAAATTCAAGAACCAGCAGTTAATCCCTGCAGGATGCTGTCGAAATAACTGGACACTAATCAAATAAAGTCCTTGTTTATATCTTTACTATATAATTGTCATTTCAAAGTGACTATTATAACTGTGAGCCAATGTAATTAAATAGCAATATTTAAGTAGTTGTGGCAAGTGTATGAGCATGATATCTCTGGACTGATAAAATGGTGAAGCAGGTATTGTCCCATTGAACAAGATGTCACTTTTATTTCCAATTTAAAAATGACCATTAAGTAAAGGAATTCCAAGTCATTTGGAAAACATCTGTGCACAATTCTCTCTCATCCCTCTGTCTTATCTACTCAATGACTCTCTCTCTCTAAAAGTCTAATTTAATACTGAAAAATGTCCTGCTTTGAAATATTCTGCCTGTAAATATTAGGTCACTAAATCTTTTTGGATTGTTTATACAGTTGATAAAAGGTTTCAGTTTACAAATGTGTATTGGGTTTCTTTTAGTAAAAGTATAACGTGTGTAAACCAAAAAAAAACAATTCGCCTCAATTCCCACTGTTCGGGAGCAAACAATTGGCCAGCATTCCTCTTTGACCACTATCTCGTTACCATGGCTTTGTCGGGCATCGGGGGTTAGGTCATTTTTGGGCTTGGCTGTGATTCTTGCTGCTGTAGAATATCTTATCACTCCCATGTGAAGAATGGGCACTTGGACACCAGCAAGAGCACCGAGAGCCTGTGTAACTCTTGACATATTGCCTTCAGGAGAGCTGCCTTCAGGACAGCAGGATGGAGGTAAGAAAACTGACGAGAGGAAACAAATACCTTGAGCTTCTCCTCGGAATCCTCTAAACTTGCATTAGGAGCAGGAGCATGTGGAGTGGCCACATTGTGCCTCTGCTGAGTATTGTCATTGTAATCGGAAAAGCTAGCTCTATCTCTATAATGTGTTAAATGTTGCTGTGTATCACACTTACTTACTCCCTGTACATTTTTTTTTTCTTGTCACAATCTTGTCATATCTGAGCTGTGATTAAGTTCGCCCAGCTGAGTCCCCTAATTAGATGGCACTACAGTGCTCGACATGCCCGACATCGTCGGCATGCTCCATACTAGATTCCCAAAACAAGTGCTCTACTCAGAGCTCCGACACGGCAAGCGAGCCCCAGAAGGGCAGAGGAAACGCTTCAAGGACACCCTCAAAGCCTCCTTGGAAAAAATGCAACATCCCCATCGACACCTGAGAATCCCTGGCCCAAGACCGTGTGGAGGAAAAGCATCCGGGAAGGTGCTGAGCACCTCGAGTCACTTCGCCGGGAGTACGCGGAAGCCAAGCAGAAGGAGCGCACGGCAACCCAAGCACCCCACCCGTCCCTCCGATCACCGTCTACCCTTCCTGTGATAGAGACTGTCGGTCCTGCATTGGACTCATCGGTCACTTGAGAACTCATATTAGTGTGGAAGCAAGTCTCCTCGACTCAGAGGGACTGCCTCAGAAGAAGACTCCAGTGCTATTTTGTTGATTATCCTTGCCCCAAAATTGACTGCCCGCATTATGTGATCAGCTTCAACATTGACCCAACTGTAACTCTTGGCTCAATCATAGTATGTTCCCTGCTCTCTTGTGTCTACTTTTTTTTGGGTCCCTACTGTTTTTTTGAAGCTCAATTATTCCTGCTTTTTATTGCTCCCTGTTGGTTATAATTTGAGGCCCACTCCATGCTGTACCATTACTTCTTTCTTTGAAGCCCTACTTTTTGCTTACCTCCCCTCCCCTTGCTATTTATTTTCAAACTCTCATTTCTTGCATGTTTCCAGACCAATTTTCTCTGCAGTTTTGTCCCAATGCTGGCTTGCTGTTCTTTGTTGCCCTCACAATTTTCTTCCTCTATGACACCTGCTCCTTGAAGTATGATCAATCTCTTGCTGCTCAGAATCCAGCCTGTAGTTTCAGCTAATCCCTTTTCATAGAATCTTGCAGCACTGAAGGAGGCCTTTTCTCCCAGAGTGCCAAAGCGGATCGGGAGAGTGAAAGAGGGATGGGGAAAGAGCTGGGAAGGGGCAAGGATGCAATGGTGGGGAGGAAGAGGAGCGCATGGGCGAGCGTAGCAGAAGGGGGTGACATGAGCAACACCATGGGAGATTTCCCAGTATTCTTCAAAAATACATTTTTAATCCAGCCCTTGTGAAGTGGCCACAGTAGAATGTGGACAGAGGGAAACATTGGTTGGGAGCAGATTGGTGACTCCGGTGGGCATGTTATCCCTCTGCCTGCTGTATTAGAAACCTCAATTTAATTACTTACATGACATCTTTGTGAGTCATATCCCCACAATGACTGCAGTACGTCCAAGAAAAAGGGACACCACTGCCATTTCAGGGTAACTAGGGATGGCCAATAAATGTGGTCTTGCCATGGCTGCCCATTCTGAGAACAAATGAAAACTATACACATGGAGCAGTTTCTCAACATGGATGTCAAATTTGTTCTCACATTCTGCTGAAGCTAGTAATCATTAACTTTATTACACTGTGTAGTAAACCATAAAGGAGCTGTTTCCCAACACAGATTACAGTGGATCCTGGAATAAGGTCAACACCAACAGTAGCGGCCTGGTCACTCTTATTAAGCAATAAAGCTCAAATTATTGTAATTGCTGTGCTGTAACATTCTGTTCCAGTAAACTAAGAGTTCAGTTCCAGATAGATTACTTGTTTGCTGCTTATTTCTCTCTTTCTCTTGTTCTATTTGAAAACAATGGGGAGAGGCTGTGAAAACGTTCTTAAAATGTTTGCTCTAAACACATTCGCTTTGAGGATTGGAATTCCTGCATAGCCTTCCAATCTGGACAACAGCAGGATTTCATTCTGGACCTGCTTACACTGTGCAGTAAATATGAGAGAACTTCGATTAGTTTGTTCCAGTTCAGCCTTGTAGTTATGGTGTTGATACGGCTAGTTCCGTTGAGCTTTTGGGCATCGGTGACTCTTAAAATGTTGATGGTGGAATTTGGTGATGCTGTTGCAGGTCATGGGGAAACAGCTGGGGGTTATCATTGATGCCATTATCTGGCACTTGCATGACATAAGTGTTATTTATTTGTCAGCCCAAACCTGGCTGTTATACAGGTCCTGCTGTAGGCTGGGATGAGCTGGAGGAGTTGTGAATTGAGTTGAATACTGCAGAATCGCCCCTGACTTTACGATGGTCATTGATGAAGCAGCTGAAGATGATTGTGCCTTGGACATTTTCTTGAACTCCTGCAATGACTAGTCAACAATCACAGCCATCTTCCTTTGTGTCAGCTATGACTCCAGCTACTGGAGGGTTTTTAATTGACTCTTAATTTCTGCTTGACGAGGACGCCCTGGAACCATACTCAGTGAATCACTGCCTCAATGTCGGGGCCAGCTCCTCTCTCCTCTCCTCTAGACTTTTATTGTGTAGACTCACTTGTATGGACTCTGAACTTTTAAATTACTTTACTGACTTGCACAAGTGTTTCCTTTCTACTTGGACAATTCATGCAATTTTCTGTGTACTGCAGTAACAAAACCTAAAATAAACCTATCACAAATTGAAGATAAGGAATGTAGAATGTAAATTTTTGTGTGTTGCTTCCTGGTTGGTGAGGAACCAATAGAAAAACAGAGCCACCTTGTGGTGTGTGGAAGGCTCTGTTATTTAAGGCAGATGCCTTGAATAACTCCCGTGCTTTTACAATACTTGTAAGTACTGGTGAGGGGGCGACGGGACGGGGGGCTCTCACAGCTAATTTCAGACCAGGTTCATAAGAACATAAGAAATAGGAGCAAGAAAGGAAAAGGAGGTGGGGTGGCATTGCTGGTTAAAGAGGAAATTAATGCAATAGTAAGAAAGGAAATTAGCTTGGATGATGTGGAATTGGTATGGGTGGAGCTACAGAATACCAAGGAGCAGAAAACGCTAGTGGGAGTTGTGCACAGACCACCAAACAATAGTAGTAAGGTTGGGGACAGCATCAAACAAGAAATCAGGGCTGCATTCAATAAAGGTGCAGCAGTTATCATGGGTGACTTTAATCTACACAATGATTGGGCTAATCAAACTGGTAGCAATGCAGTGGAGGAGGATTTCCTGGAGTATATTAGGGATGGTTTTCTAGACCAATATGTCGAGGAACCAACTAGGGAACTGGCCATCCTAGACTGGGTGATGTGTAATGAGACAGAACTAATTAGCAATCTTGTTGTGCGAGGCCCCTTGGGGAAGAGTGACCATAACATAGTAGAATTCTTTATTAAGATGGAGAGTGACACAGTTAATTCAGAAACTAGGGTCCTGAACTTAAGGAAAGTTAACTTCAATGGTTTGAGGCGTGAATTGGCTAGAATAGACTGGCAAATGATACTTAAAGGGTTGACGGTGGATAGGCAATGGCAAACATTTAAAGATCACATGGATGAACTTCAGCAAATGTACATCCCTGTCTGGAGTAAAAATAAAATGGAGAAGATGGCTAAATCGTGGCTAACAAGGAAAATTAAGGATAATATTAAATCCAAGGAAGAGGCATATAAATTAGCCAGAAAAAGCAACAAACCTGAGGACTGGAAGAAATTTAGAATTCAGCAGAGGAGGACAAAGGGTTTAATTAAGAGGGGGAATATAGAGTACGAGAAGAAGCTTGCCGGTAACATAAAAACTGACTGCAAAAGCTTCTATAGATAAGTGAAGAGAAAAAGATTAGTGAAGACAAACGTAGGTCCTTTGCAGTCGCATTCAGCTGAATTTATAATGGGGAACAAAGAAGTGGCAGACCAATTGAACAAATACTTTGGTTCTGTCTTCACGAAGGAAGACACAAAAAACCTTCTGGAAGTACTAGGGGACCGAGTGTCTAGTGAGAAGGAGGAACTGAAGGATATCCTTATTAGGCGGGAAATTGTGTTCGGGCCGATAAATCCCCGGAGCCTGATAGTCTGTATCCCAGAGTACTTAAGGAAGTGGCCCTAGAAATAGTGGATGCATTGGTGATCATTTTCCAACAGTCTATCGACTCGGGATCAGTTCCTATGGACTGGAGGGTAACTAATGTAACACCACTTTTTAAAAAGGGAGGGAGAGCGAAAGCGGGTAATTATAGACCGGTTAGCCTGACATCAGTAGTGGGGAAAATGTTGGAATCAATTATTAAGGATGAAATAGCAGCGCATTTGGAAAGCAGTGACAGGGTTGGTCCAAGTCAACATGGATTTATGAAGGGGAAATCATGCTTGACAAATCTTCTGGAATTTTTTGAGGAGTAACTAGTAGAGTGGACAAGGGAGAACCAGTGGATGTAGTGTATTTGGAGTTTCAAAAGGTTATGACAAGGTCCCACACAAGAGATTGGTGTGCAAAATCAAAGCACATGGTATTGGGGGTAATGTACTGACGTGGATAGAGAATGGTTGACAGACAGGAAGCAGAGAGTCGGGATAAACGGGTCCTTTTCAAAATGGCAGGCAGTAACTAGTGGAGTGCCGCCAGGGCTCAGTGCTGGGACCCCAGCTCTTTCCAATATACATCAATGATTTGGATGAAGGAATTGAGTGTGATATCTCCAAGTTTGCAGATGACACTAAACTGGGTGGCGGTGTGAGCTGTGAGGAGGATGCTGGGAGGCTGCAGGGTGACTTGGACAGGTTAGGTGAGTGGGCAAATGCATGGCAGATGCAGTATAATTTGGATAAATCTGAGGCTATCTACTTTGGGGGCAAAAACAGGAAGACAAAACATTATCTGAATGGTGACAGATTAGGAAAAGGGAAGGTGCAACGAGACCTGGGTGTCATGGTTCATCAGTCATTGAAAGTTGGCATGCAGGTACATCAGGCGGTGAAGAAGGCAAATGGTCTGTTGGCCTTTATAGCTAGGGGATTTGAGTACAGGAGCAGGGAGGTCTTACTGCAGTTGTACAGGGCCTTAGTGAGGCCTCACCTGGAATATTGTGTTCAGTTTTGGTCTCCTAATCTGAGGAAGGACGTTTTTGCTCTTGAGGGAGTGCAGCGAAGGTTCACCAGACTGATTCCCGGGATGGCTGGACTGACAAATGAGGAGAGACTGGATCAACTGGGCCTTAAGACATTGGAGTTTAGAAGGATGAGAGGGGATCTCAAAGAAACATATAAGATTCTGACGGGACGGAACAGGTTAGATGCAGGTCGATTGTTCCCGATGTTGGGAAAGTCCAGAACCAGGGGACACAGTCTTAGGATAAGGGGTAGGCCATTTAGGACTGAAATGCGGAGAAACTTCTTCACTCAGAGAGTTGTTAACCTGTGGAATTCCCTACCGCAGAGAGTTGTTGATGCCAGTTCATTGGATATATTCAAGAGGGAGTTATATATGGCCCTTACGGCTAAGGGGATCATGGGGTATGGAGAGAAAGCAGGAAAGGGGTACTGAGGGAATGATCAGCCATGATCTTATTGAATGGTGGTGCAGGCTCGAAGGGCCGAATGGCCTACTCCATCTATTTTCTATGTTTAAGAGTCGGCCACCTGGCCGCTCGAGCCTGCTCCGTTGTTTAATCTGATCTTGGTTTCAGCTCCACTTCCTTGCCCACTCCCCAGAAACCTTTATTCCCTTATCGCTCAAAAATCTGTCTCTCCGTCTTACATATATTCAATGACCCAGTCTCTACAGCTCTCTGGGGCAGAGAATTTCACTCCTGAGAGAAGAAATTCCTCCTCATCTCAGTTTTAAATGGGCGGCCCCTTATTCTAAGATTATGCCCCCTCATAAACTTCTAGTCTCCCCTATTAGTGGCAACATCCTCTCTGCATCCATCTTGTCAAGCCCCCTCATAAACTTCCTCCCAGCTTGTCCCACAATTGGCCTGTTGTTTCTAGGTATTGTTTGCATTTCTAGTGTGTACATTTCACATTCTCTCATTTCTAGTTTGACCCAATCTGGAAGATCGCATGATCCAAACAGCTGCACAACGGCCTGTAGTTATTAATGCGTTAGTGACCCACGCTACTTTGATGCATTTAATGACCATGCATTTTACTGCACTTGACCCAGGATAGAGTAAGATCATGCTGCATTGGGTAACCTATCGTTTTAACAACGCAGTGCACCAATTATAGAATCAAATTTCAGTTTTTGTGGAAGTTATGGCGCATTACAGGAAGGCTTGTGAAAATGATATTAATGAGCTTTGTTTGCTTAATTAGGTACTTGCTTGAATGGCTAATCTTTTAGTTTCTGTAGATGGAGAGAAGACTCGTGTAACATAAACACGATGATTAACGTGCTGTTTGAGGGTCATAGTGAAAATTGACCTGGCCAGGTTTGATTATAGCAGGAAGAATGAATGCTCTTTACTGAACTTGAATTCTTGGTGGTGGGGGGCAGTGAAGGAGAGGGTGCCAGTGTTGGAAGGGAAGAGATTGGGAGTTGAATAGTCATAGTGGATTTTAGATCTGAAGAAATGATCTTTAAACTGTAATCTGGACAACGCAGCAAATGAGAATCAAGGTAGTTGTAATTTAACCAGAATAGTTCTCCCTATATATTTGCATGTAGGTCTGTGATGTGAGCCAAAAACTGCAACTGTTGTTTTAAAAGCGTCGTTATCCTGTACAAACTACAAGCTGTGACTCAGTTGGTAGCACCCTCGTCCATGAGTCAGAAGGTTGTGGGTTCAAGTCCCACTCTAGAGATTTGAGTGCAAATATCTCGGCTGACACTGCAGTCGTCGTTGTCGTCGTCGTCGTCGTCGTCATCATCATAGGCGGTCCCTCGAAATGAGGATAACTTGCTTCCATGTTGAAAAGGGATGAGTTCACAGGTTTTTCAATGAAGGACCTAATGTTCCAGATAGTGAGGGACTGTTGGAGGTGCTGTCTGTTTGATGAGATGTTGAGCTGAGGCCTCACCTGCTCTCTCTGGTGGACGTAAAAGATCCCGTGGCATTATTTCGAAGACGGACAGGGCAGTTATCCCTGGTATCCTGGCTAACACACAACCCCTCAATTAACATCACTAAAAAAACAAATTATCTGGTCATTATCATTAGCTATTTGTGGGCGTTTACTGTATGCAAATTGGCTTCTGCGTTTCATAAACTTCAAAAAGTACTTCATTGGCTATAAAGCACTTTAGGACATCCTGTGGATGTGAAAGGCACTATATAAATGCAAGTCTTTTCTTTATATCTCAGCCACTGATGTCCAATGTGCTGCTGAAATAACTTCAGTTTTCAGCTGTCGTCAATTTTTACCATTCGCGAGTCTCTTTCTTCAGCTAGTTCTCGCTGTAATTGTGATATTCAGGGACCGATCTCGTACACCATCACAGTGATTGATTGAATTGAAGCGAATTGCATCCTTTCATCTTGTCCTCCCAGCACACGCTCTTGCTGTACAGCACCTAACTGGCATCAAGTGCCACCCTGTTCCAGCTGTTGATTGCCCTTTCTGTGACGTGCATTATAACCCAAGAAAGTAATCAATTGGAGCCCTGACATTACTTCCTGTTGATCTGGTTCAGGCTATAATGTTCTCACCTAGTTTAATCCATGGCCTTAAATACTAGAATTCCAGTTCTAACGATGCTGGGTTTATCTGAAAGCACACAGCAGAGAATCCAGATTTAGCTTCCCATAGGCTGGAAGACTGAATCAATAAAACATTAAATGGATATTTGATGTTGTCTCCCTTGTACCGTTATCACAGTGCTGCCTGGAAGTCTCAGTGGTGATCAGATATATTGCTTCTGGACAAGGTTACGTTTTGTGGTTGTGATTTTGGAATGAATTTTTTTTGTGTGCGCTTTTATAATTTTGTTTGAAGTCTGTAGAAAGCGATTCCCGATGCCAAACACATAATTAATCAGGACTGCTCAATCGGAATTCACTTGCCATGGTAAGAAAGTGGAACAGTTCCAGCAGAATAGAGCTGTTAATAATCTGGCCTTTTTTCACAGTATCTGCATTTATTAATCTGAAGCATTTGGTCCCCTTTTGACAGTAATGTGAACCGAATTAAAGGTTACTAGTATCTAACAAAATGTAAAGCTGACCTTAAATATATTGGTCACATTCTATGTATGTTTAAATTGCTACAAAAGAAGAATACCATGTATATTTTGTAAGTGTGTAAGGATTTTTGTCACCGACCAGGGTTTAAGAAGACCATTGAGAATGCAATTATGTATAATAGTTTATTTTGTCCTGTGGCAGCTTTTGTTTCTGGCTGAAATAGTCACATTAAGGAATTGTATCTTAAAAATGATCTCAATTCACATTCCAGGGTCATTTATGCTCACGATGTGCTTTGCAGCACGTATTCTAACTGCTTCAGGCTCACTTACTTGGGTGCGTCTAATAATGCCCTACTGCAGATTAGCCTATACTGTGTAGAGGCCAATAAAGAAGGCAGTGCAGCAGCAGCAACAACAATTGTTTGCTTAGCAGTCTATTCAACTTACATAATTGTCTTACAATTTTGTTAGTTTGAGTTTTGGAAGGATAAAATCAAAGAAGCCAGAGCTTTCATACAGCACCCTCAGTGCAGAAAAATGTCCCAAGGCACTTCATGGAGGTGTAATCAGACAAAATAGGATGCCGAGCCAAAGAAGGAGCAATTGGGAGAGGTGATCAGCAGCTGAGTCAAAGAGGTGGTTGTAATGAGTGTCTAGAAGAATTAGGGCGAGGTGGAAAGGTTTAGGGTAGGAATTCCAGAGAGTAGAGCCTTGTTGACTGAAGGCACAATGAAGGGAGTGGGGATCTACAAGCAACCAGAATCAGAAGAGTTCCCGGAGGTTTTTGTGACTGGAGGAGTTTACATAGAAAAGGAGGGGCGAGGCCATGAAGGGATTTGAACACGAGATTTTTCAGTTTGAGACGTTGGGTGAACCAGGAACTAATGTAGGTCAGCACGGGCAGGTGTGATGGGTGAATGGAACCTGGTGTGGGTCAGGCTGCAAGTGACAGAGTTTGGGATCAGCTGACCTTTATGGTGGGTGGAAAATGGGAGGCCGGCCAGGCGAGCATTGGACTTTAACAATTGTACATCCCTGTCTGGCGTAAAAATAAAACGGGGAAGGTGGCTCAACCGTGGCTAACAAGGGAAATTAGGGATAGTGTTAAATCCAAGGAAGAGGCATATAAATTGGCTAGAAAAAGCAGCAAATCTGAGGATTGGGAGAAATTTAGCATTCAAGAGAAGGACGAAGGGTTTAATTAGGTGGGGGAAAATAGAGTATGAGAGTAAGTTTGCAGGGAACATAAAAACTGACTGCAAAAGCTTCTATAGATATGTGAAGAGAAAAAGTTTAGTGAAGACAAACTTGGGTCCCTTGCAGTCAGATTCAGGTGAATTTATAATGGGGAACAAAGAAATGGCAGACCAATTGAACAAATACGTTGGTTCTGTCTTCACGAAGGAAGACACAAATAACCTTCCGGAAATACGAGGGGACTGAGGGTCTAGCGAGAAGGAGGAACTGAAGGAAATCATTATTAGTCAGGAAATTGTGTTAGGGAAATTGATGGGATTGAAGGCCGATAAATCCCCAGGGCCTGATAGTCTGCATCCCAGAGTCCTTAAGGAAGTGACCCTAGAAATAGTGGATGCATTGGTGGTCATTTCCCAACATTCTGTAGAACTCGGGATCATTTCCTATGGATTGGAGCGTAGCTAATGTAACACCACTTTTTAAAAAAGGAGGGAGAGAGAAAACACTGAATTTAGACCAGATAGCCTGACATTGGTAGTGAGGAAAATATTGGAATCAATTATTAAAGATGATATAGCAGCGCATTTGGAAAGCAGTGACAGGATCGGTTCAAGTCAGCATGGATTTATGAAAGGGAAATCATGCTTGACAAATCTTCTAGAATTTTTTGAGGATGTAACGAGTAGAGTGGACAAGGAAGAACCAATGGATGTGGTGTATTTGGGCTTTCAACAGGCTTTTGACAAGGTCCCATACAAGAGGTTAGTGTGCAAAATTACAGCACATGGTATTGGGGGTAATGTATTGATGTGGATGGAGAACTGGTTGGCAGACAGGAAGCCAAGAGTAGGAATAAACGGGTCCATTTCAGAATAGCAGGCAGTGACTAGTTGGGGATCGCAAGGTTCAGTGCTGGAACCCCAGCTATTTACAATATACATTAATGATTTGGACGAAGGAATTGAGTGTAATATCTCCAAGTTTGCAGATGACACTAAGCTGGGTGGCAGTGTGAGCTGTGAAGAGGATGCTAAGAGGCTGCAGAGTGACTTGGACAGTTTAGGTGAGTGGGCAAATGCATGGCAGATGCAGTATAATGTGGATAAATGTGAGGCTATCCACTTTGGTGGCAAAAACAGGAAGGCAGAATATTATCTGAATGGTGACATATTAGAAAAAGGGGAGGTGCAACGAGACCTGGGTGTCATGGTACATCAGTCATTGAAAGTTGGCATAAAGGTTCAGCAGGCAGTGAAGAAGGCAAATGGCATATTGACTTTCATAGCGAGAGGATTTGAGTATAGGAGCAGGGAGGTCTTACTGCAGTTGTACGGGGCCTTGGTGAGGCCACACCATGAATATTGTGTTCAGTTTTGGTAGTCTAATCTGAGGAAGGACATTCTTGCTATTGAGGGAGTGCAGCGAAGGTTCACCAGACTGATTCCTGGGATGGCAGGACTGAAATATGAAGAAAGACTGAATCGACTAGGCTTATATTCACTGGAATTTAGAAGAATGAGAGGGTTCTCATAGAAACATATAAAATTCTGACAGGATTGGACAGGTTAGATGCAGGAAGAATGTTCCCGATGTTGGGGAAGTCCAGAACCAGGCGTCACAGTCTAAGGATAAAGGGTAAGCCATTTAGGACCGAGATGAGGAGAAACTTCTTCACTCAGAGAATTGTGAACCTGTGGAATTCTCTACCACAGAAAGTTGTTGAGGCCAGTTCGTTGGATATATTCAAAAGGGAGTTAGATGTGGCCCTTATGGCTAAAAGGATCAAGGGGTATGGAGAGAAAGCAGGAATAGGGTACTGAAGTTGCATGATCAGCCTTGATCATATTGAATGGTGGTGCATGCTCGAAGGGTCGAATGGCCTACTCCTGCACCACCTATTTTCTATGCGTCTTTGGTCGCATATGGAGGCGACAAAGGCACGGATGAGGTTTTTGGAAGAAAATGGGTTGGGGTAGAGTCTGTGGCAGGTGCTTTTACAGAGGTGGAAGTAGACGGTCTTTGTGATAGAGAGATTATGCGATTGGAAGCTCAGCTCGGAGTCAAATAGGATACCGAGGTTTAGAGCAATCCGTTTCAGAAAGACTCCACACACACATTCTACAGTCCTTGAACGTGTCGTCACCTCCCACCCATGACCATCTTTCCCCGAACTCCATGATTGAATCCTTCAATCTGGTTTCAGCTCCTGCCACAATACTGAAACGGCTCTCATCAAAGGCACAACCCCCTGAGATATCTGCACTTCTCAAATTTTGCCTTGAGCATCCCTGATTAAAACTGCTCAACCATTGGTGACTGTGCCTTCAGCTGCCTGGGCCCTAAGCTCTGGAACACCCTCCTTAAACCTCTCCGCCGAACTATCTCTTTTTCCTCCTTTAAGTGGCTCCTTGAAACCTATCTCTTTGTCTACTGTAATTTCTTCTTATGTGGTTCGGTGTCAAATTTATTTGTTTTGTCTTAACACTCCTGTGATAATTTTATTACATTAAAGGTGCTATTTAAATACAAGTTGTTGTTACACAAATTTCAAGGTGAAGCCTGCAGCTCAAGATCCATCTTTCATCTCATTGTCCACATTTGATCAAATAAAGAGCACAACTGAGTTACTTAGCAAAAACAAAATCCTGCAGATGCTGGAAATCTCAGCGGGTCAGGCAGCATCTGGGGAGAGAAAAACATAGTTAACGTTTCGGGTCGATAACCCTTCGTCAGAACTAAAGGGCCCAAGTTTCGGGCCGCGCCTAAAACGGCGCAGCCCCAACCTGGACGCCTGTTTTTCGCGCCACAAAGTGCGCCTAAAAAACAACTTACAGATTCTCCGGCTCCCTGCTGGTCCTCTTGAGTCAGGCGCGGCGCAGCCCGAGCAGTTGGGGGCGGAGCCAGGTCCCTGCGCTGAAAACAGTGCCGGGACCTCTGCACATGCGCGCTACAATGTGCAGTAGCTCCAGGTGCCCAAAACTGTGTGGGAGGGGCCCGAAGCACGCAGCCCCTAGCCCTGGCCGAATGGCCTCACTGGGGCTGCGTGCATAAAGCTGCCTCCCACGCCCAGCTCCTGCTTCCTCCCGACCCGACCCGACTCCCGCTTCCCCCACGCCCCCGGACCCGACACCGACCCGACTTCCCCCCCCCCCCCCCACCCGACCTGACCTCCCTCCCACCATCCCCCCCCCCCCCCCCGACCCGATCCGCGCTCCCGACGCCCCCCCCAAACCCGGACCCGATCCAACCTGACCTCCCTCCCCCCGACACGAACCGGTCCGCGTCCCCCCCCGACCTGACCTCCCTCCGACCCGAACCGACCTCCCTCCGTCCGCCCCCCCCCCCCCCCCCCCTTCCCGACTCGACCCGCACTCCCGACCCCGGACCCGACCCAACCTAACGCCACCTACCTGTAAATCTGGTGCTGGGGACGGGCCCTGCCCGAAGTCTTGGGCCCGGCCCGTTCAGCCTCCCTCCTCCTTTCACCCCCCCCTTCTCCTTTCCCCCCCCCCCCCCCATCCTTCTCCTTTCCCCCCCCCCGCCTCCCTTCTCCTTTCCTCCCGCCTCCCTTCTCCTCGCCCCCCCCCCTCCTTTCCTGCCACCCCCTTCTCCTCCCCCCCCCCATCTCCTTCCCCCCCCATCTCCTTCCCCCCCCATCTCCTTCCCCCCCCATCTCCTTCCCCCCCCATCTCCTTCCCCCCCATCTCCTTCCCCCCCATCTCCTTCCCCCCCATCTCCTTCCCCCCCTCTCCCTTCCCCCCCATCTCCTTTCCCCCTGCCTCCCTTCTCCTTCCCCCCTCTCCTTTCCCTCCCCCCCTTCTCCTTTCCCTCCCCCCCTTCTCCTTCCCCCCTTCTCCTTTCCCCCCCTTCTCCTTCCCACCCATCTCCTCCCCCCCTTCTCCTCCCCCCCCCTCTCCTTTCCCCCCCTTCTCCTTTCCGCCCCTTCTCCTTTCCCTCCCTTCTCCTTTCCTCCCCCTTCTCCTTCCCCCCCTTCTCCTTTCCCCCTTCTCCTTTCCCCCTCTTCTCCTTTCCCCCTCTTCTCCTTTCCCCCTCTTCTCCTTCCCCTCTTCTCCTTTCCCCCTCTTCTCCTTTCCCCCTCTTCTCCTTTCCCCCTCTTCTCCTTCCCCCTCTTCTCCTTTCCCCCTCTTCTCCTTTCCCCCTCTTCTCCTTTCCCCCTCTTCTCCTTTCCCCTCTTCTCCTTTCCCCCTCTTCTCCTTTCCCCCTCTTCTCCTTTCCCCCTCTTCTCCTTTCCCCTCTTCTCCTTTCCCCCTCTTCTCCTTTCCCCTCTTCTCTCTTTCCCCCTCTTCTCCTTTCCCCCTCTTCTCCTTTCCCCCTCTTCTCCTTTCCCCTCTTCTCCTTTCCCCCTCTTCTCCTTTCCCCCTCTTCTCCTTTCCCCCTCTTCTCCTTTCCCCCTCTTCTCCTTTCCCCCTCTTCTC